>NC_009186.1:120000-212137 GCF_000149385.1 Cryptococcus deneoformans B-3501A
AAGCCCTTCTCCTTCCTACAGTCCTCACAATCATACTCACCCCTACCCCTTTCCCAACCCCATTTTTCCTACGTCGTTTCGTCAATGCGTTCTGCCAGCCCAAAGAATACGCTGTCGCGATGGGACTCAATTCCATTGGTGTCTTGATGATATCGAGGTTCACGCCCGGAATCAGCTGCCTACTCGGACTTCTGGTCCTGTGGAGATCTGTGGCGAAAAGGAGATATTGGATAGGGGCGGGGGTGGCAGCGGTTGTAGGGATAATGAGAGCCGGGGTCATGGTTTGGACTGTTTTTGTTCTTGGATGGGTAGCTTGGGAAAGTACATCGTCAATTCCTCCTCAACAACGGATATACTCACTGACGCTTGTACAGTTGCTGTGACTGACAGGGAAAGAAAACAAAGAGCTTATAGCTATTACCCATATCTGTTTACGCTAGTCATATGGTGGTTTGTATGGCGCCAACAAAACATTCCATTGGGTGCGCTACTTGCTATGAGTAACAGGTCAACAGACAAAGCTGACAGATATAAGACTGGTCTGGGTTTGGTGACCTTTATCCTTTGATGCTACTCACGCACCCTATGTTTCCCGTCTTGGCGCCATATAGCCCTCGTACGCACCCTTTCTATTCTCATCCATCGGTCTGAACAACAAATGCCAATCTGACCTGTCATCAAAGTCTTACTGAGGAAACACCTCCGATGGACCCTTCTTTGGGCCTTTGCAACCCTCTGCACATACGTCGTTTCGGATAATACCCCGAGCAGAGCAGGTGCTACCATTGATCAATGCCTTCCCCTCATCATCCTGCGCCTGTTTCTACTTTTCATTGGTGGTAAGCCTGAGAAGTCTGCTCCGGAGGCTGAAAAGGAGGATGGGGATGAACAGCGTGCGAGGGCTGCAGGTCGAGGGTTGGAAGCTCGAGAGCAGGTCAAAGGCGATACATCCTCGGAGGAAAGACGGCCGCCGCAGACAGCAGGGACCGCAGAGGAGGGCCATAGGAGAGGACAAGGATCGCAGCAGCAAAATATGGGACGGATAGAGATTGGGTGGTATACCTTGATTAATCTTGTAGCAGGCTCTCTTCTTCTCGTCATAGACACACAGAGCAATAGACATGGACACTAGTCCTCTAAGATGAAATCATATAGTCCATATTATCTTACACTGGCCCACTGTTATAGACTGAAATGGATATGCGGAGGATGGGAGACGTCTTGGAAAACTCGGGCGCCTTGATGAATGAGGAGAGAGCTTTGGATTCGAGGTCTGAATATGACTGGGTCAAGGATCGTCTTTTGTTCTTTGAAACGGCTGAAGCTGGGCAAGATTTTGGGAGTAAAACTATGCGCAAGACTTTTTACCTCTCTTCCAGCTGTGCTGCACATCCTCGACATACTCAAACACATCTGGTGACTCATCTCCTTGTAAGAAGAAATGACCAACGTCACTATCTCGGGCATAATAGCTTTTATATACCAAAACTTGTTCAAGCCTCCTTTTGCTCTTTTATTTCATAATTTCCTCGTCCTTCTCATCGCTCAACGGCTGAAAAATCATCTCCTCGACTTGGGTGTACATGAAAGGCTGAGCGCTTTAAACATAAGCGCTCGATCATGTAAGCGTCAAGTTGGAATTATTTGGTCGCCAAAGTTGGCAGCTTCTTTGGGGCAAGGGCCACAGGATGTCAATGCGCTCATCATCGGAGAAGTTAATGGACATGCAAATCGAACTGAGAAAGCTCTTCCCATATTAATGGACAGCGATATCGAGACCTGTGTTCCAAGAGTGATTCCCTCTTAAAGCAAGAGGATGTCGAGTTTGTATGCGGACCTGCATAGAGCCCGGCATTCGTCAGGGCAGCTTGATAAGTCTACTCAAGGATAATATTGAGCATTGATGTGAATGCGTCGATATTTGTAACCATGTTGTCGAGATATGGTTGCTACGTAGTGGGTTATTCGATAACGGAGGACAGTTGAAGAGACCTGCATTTTCATGTTGAGTACGTATTAATAGGTTAACAAGGAGTCGTAAGGCGGCAAGCAAGGGATCAAACAGGCGGCATTATAGCCAGTCGACTGATTATTTGTGCTGACCTTTGACAAACAAGGTCAATGAGTCGTCTTCTGCGTATCATCCGCAATGTCATGGGCTGTGCGTGAGGGCGATATCGAGGAACGTTTTATTACGATTAAGGCACTCATCGAGGTACATATAATTATCTATGCGTCCACTGCTGGACCGATCAGCAGGAGCGCGCCTCGGTTCCCAGTCTGGTTGTTGTCAGCCTTGTTCTGGTAAAAGAATTTGTCCCCCTAGACTCTTTACGACTGCAATGATGTTGGAGGATCTTCCGATCTGAGGTCGACAAATGCAGAATTATGATATTTGAACGCAGTATATAGGACGAAAGACGAATAGGTGAAATAGCAAAAAATGACGACGACGAACTTCTCTTTGGACCACATGTCCGGACTAGAAGCTAATTAAGCACAGCTCACATGTCCTGATGCGGCATGTAAATAGAATATTAGGAGGGCAAAGGAGGCGATGAGATCAAGATTTGAGATGCCGCATATGATTCGTACTCTATACATACCAGCGAACGACGAAATGCCAGCACGACAGACTGGCCAGTCTCATCTTCTTCGCACTCACTACGCTGCTTGGCCTTCCCACCAGTCCCCAGGATCACATATACCCAGCTTGGTGCAGCTACCATGACTGTGACACCCCCGCCACCTCACTCTGTTGTTCTTCTGCAGGCCCCCGCGGGGAATTTTGCTCGCCTGTTTCCAGTTCGCCATATCATCTTCGATCAATTAGTCCTTGAAGATCCAAGGCAATACTGTACCCTTTCAAGGTCGACATACAAAGTCGCTATACACTTACTCCCACGCAAACTCACCATCACGAATAACAACTATCAAAAGGTTTTACCTGGCCTGGCAAGCAAGAGCGGCCGTGAGCGCCTGGCGTTGATTCATTTCGAACACCTCATTTTAGCGACCACCAATCTTGAACTCCTCAAGTCTCTCCAGCTTGAAACCGATTGCCCCGTTTTTGCTCGGGTGTCCCAATTGGAATTCGTCGAAAAATTCCCCTGGGGTAGACTTGGCGACATCCACTACGAACTAGGTACGGAGAACATCGAAGACATCCTCGCTCGCCATATTCCCGCAAAGGTGTTTATTATCAATATCAGAAATCCCATCACGCAGGGTTATGGCTACGGTCCGGCTCTTGATAGGATATCAATGCTCTTAGCAGCATTCGTTCGTGCTCGTGGCAGCTGTTCCTCCGAGGGGCCACCCGTGGTCTTTGAATTGTGCTTCAGATGCAAACACCGTGTGACGGGTTGGTCAGAGAGGAGAGCAAAGGCGGAGATACGAGCGCCAAGAATGGGTCAAATGGATGAAATAGTGCTGCGAAAATGGGTGTCGTTGATGATCGCCTCACCGTCCGAGGAGATTTTGAGAGAAAGTCTCGAAACGTGCACGATACCGTATACGGATGATTATCCAGCCAATTGGAGCATGGACACAAAGTATCGGATAACCCTGCAATAAAAGGTTTGATAAGCATGTTGGAGGAGAAGGGGGACATCGCCATTGAGGTCGGTCTCCTCAGACAGGTCGATCCAGTATCAATCATCAAACATTTCCTGTCTTGACATGAAATGCGTAGGGGGCCAGATGATGGAAATTGGGAACCTTTATGAGTCTCATGAAAAAAGTCCAGTACATAGAAGCACGATGGGCCCCAAGAAAGTGACGGGCAGAGGAGTGGTAGTGAAGAAAAGAGAAAGACGGCGGGGAGATGAGGTGTCAGGAAAATAAGATGAAGGTATCTTAATTGAGAGAAGAAACAATTCAAAGATATACAAGATGTAGTTCTAGAAGAATTTGCATTCAAAGCACATACAATTACGGGAGTAACAAGACCTCTGTGCCAAACAATTATATCCGTCTCGACGAACTTGTAGTTTGCGCACGACGTGAACGAATTCAGGAACCTCATATGATGGGGCATGAGCGGCGGGGCCTGGCGAATTTAAGGGACACGACGTCATCCGGATCAGAATCCGTCCCGATCCCATCGATCCGCATCGTTCGGTGTCTTCGAGCTTCAAGGAAGTGTCACGGGGGATAAGAGCATCTCTTCCTCAGACATCTCCTTCTCTCGACAATTCCCCATCCCCAGTGTCCCTTTCATCGGACACTCCTTCCTTCCACGCCTTATTCGTTTACCATCCTTCCAACAACTCGCTCATCATCCCACTATGACTATCCTCGACTCCCTCAAACCAAGCAACATCGAGATCCCCAAGCCCAAGGCTGTCCTTCAGGGCGATGGCAAGAAGACTCCCAAGACACCGCAAGATGAAGCCATTTCATTCTTCTCGAGAGAAGGAGATGGTGAGCCAGTGCAGGTCTGGGAACTGTCGTTGGAGGATGACGGAGGCCCTAGTCCAGAAAAGAGTGTGAGCCTATATGTTCGGTGCAGGACATGTGAATGACCTGGCTGACATACACACAGTACATTCGACTTCCGCCTCCCTTCAAGCCGTACGTCTTGAGGTTTACTCTTCAGCCCGGTACGGATGTCACTCGCAATGGCGTGCTTAAAAGCGACTTTCCGATGGACGGGGGCGCGTTTAAGCGGGATGACTGGAAAGAGCGAAAGTTGCCCTCCAACCTGAGCAAGTGAGTGCTTCTGGTGCATTGTAGCGTTTAAGAGAGCTAATTCAGATAGACCTATCGAGGTCGACCTTCCGATTTCCGCTCCCGGAGCATTCTGCTACTTTATCGAGTATGACTCGCCCGATTCCACCGGTCGAGTTCAAGGCCGAAAAGGCTACTTTAACGTTGATCCCATCATCACTCTTCCTGCTCGTACCCCATTCTTCCCTCCCGATACCCCCATCACATCTGGCCCTCTGAAAGATGAGTCTTCAGGTGCCATCCTTCCCAAGGACAAGCAGCTCAGTCTTGATGGTCTTATCATCATCTCTGTTCTTGCTAAATGGATGGGCAAAACTACAGAATGGGAACCATTCTTCGCGGAAGCTAGCAGAAGAGGCTACAATATGCTTCATTGGGCGCCTCTTCAACAAAAAGGCATGTCTGGCAGTCCCTACTCTATTCAAAACCAACTGGTCTTTGATATAGACCTTTTGAAGGACTCCAAGGCGAAGGATGGTGGGGTAAAGGAGGTTGAAGAAGTGTTGAAGTTTGCAAAGGAAAAGTACGGATTGGGGGGTGTCACTGACGTGGTGTTAAATCACACTGCGTATGACTCGCCTTGGTTGCAGGAGCACCCTGAAGCTGGTAAGTCGTCACAAAGGGGAGCGATCGTTAGCTAAGTCAAATGTAGGTTATTCACCATACAACACTCCTCATCTCGCCCCTGCTCTCGAATTTGAGGATGCTCTGCTTGGCTTGACATCAAGGCTCTCGTCCGTTGGTCTCCCCACCAACCTCAAATCCGAATCCGACCTCCAGGCGTTAATCCCCCACATCAAATCTTCCATCGACGACGCCAAATTGTGGGAGTACTACATCTTTGACGTCCAAGGTTCTGAGCGTGCTGTTGCCGATTCTTTGCTCAATTCCAAGCCTGAAGCGCCCAAGCCTTGGGAGGGATCTTCCCTTCAAGGCAAGTCACTCAATGAACTCGCCGAAATTGTCAAGTCTTCCGATATCATCACTTCTTATCGCGCTTACTCCTCTCGGTACTGCACCTCTGTCCCTCCCGCTGTGGCTGCAGGATTTATTCAAGCTGCTTACCCAGGTGATTCGGCAGAGAACCAAGCCAGTCGATGGGGCAAGATCTTGGATGTGCTGAATGTGGACCTTTATAAGGAATGTAATGAGGATATCCAGGCTGGTATCGATGGTGTTGTGGGGAGGTTGAGATATACTAGATTGGAGGAGGGTGGACCTAAGCTTGGAGAGCTTACCGAAGAGTGAGTTGTATTTCAACTGCCATAGGCAGTAGTTAACAAAATCAGGCGGGCGATCCTGGAGCGCTACTTCACTCGAATCCCCAAGAACGACATTACCAAGAAACACCCCGAGAATGCCCTCGCTGTCGCCAACAACGGGTGGATGTGGGCTGCTGATCCTCTAAACAACTTTGCCGAATACCCTTCTAAAGCCTACCTCCGCCGTCAGGTCATTGTCTGGGATGATTGTGTCAAGCTCCGATACGGTTCTCAAGCTTCTGACAACCCGTGGCTATGGCAGCACATGATCTCCTACGCCGAACTTCTCGCTGGGATGTTTGATGGTTTCCGTTTGGACAATTGTCACTCTACCCCGTTGCCCTTGGGCAAGGCCATCATCGACGCTGGTCGACGAGTGAACCCGAATCTCTACGTCATGGCTGAACTCTTTACTGGAAGCCAGGAGATGGACTTGAAGTTTGTCAGGGAGTTGGGTATCAACAGTCTCGTCAGGGAGGCTTACAACGGCAACACTGTCAAGAACTTTGCGGATCTCCTCTGGAGATTTGGTCTTGGGAAGCCTGTGGGTTCTATGGACGTTGCATGCCTTACATCATCAGGAGAAGTCCACCTTAGCCTTTCATCGTCAAAGTCCAGCACCCGTCCGGCGCTTGTCACCCCTCTTCAAGGCTCTGTGCCCCACGCAGTCTTCTATGACCTTACCCACGACAACCAGTCCCCTCGAGACAAGCGAACTGCTGAAGATGCCTTGTCTACAGGTGCTCTTGTGACCTTTTGTGCTGCCGCTTTGGGATCCAACAAAGGTTTTGATGACCTCTACCCCAAGCTACTTGATCTGGTCACCGATAACAGAAAGTATGAAGTCATTAGTAAGGAGAAGGAGAAGTCTAGCGGTATCGGTAATGTCAAGCGAGTGTTGAACGCCCTTCATGTGGAGATGATGGAGGGTGGTTACTCTGAAGGCTACGTGCATGAGGACGGCGAGGTGAGTTTCATGATCGTCGTGCAAAATAAAAGGCTGATAAGAGTTTCAGTACCTCATGATTCACCGAATTCACCCCGTCACCCACAAGGGATACATGCTTGTTGCTCATACGGCTTACCCGGGCTTCAAAGGTCGAGGATGGGGTTAGTAAAACTCGATGTACAGTAGGGAGATACCACTGACTTTGTGTACATTAGTCAAACCCATTAGACTCGGTCGAACCTCTATCTCATATATCTTCGGTGCCTCTATCAAGACCCGCTTTGAAGAATGGGAGGACGACCCCTCTACTCATCGTGGCATCCCGTCGACCCTTACAGAGATTGGCCCCCCTGAGATTACCAAAGGCATTGAGAATGGAGAGGAGTATCAAGAGGTTGTTGTGCCAGAAGATTTCGCTCCCGGAAGCATCATGGTCTTTGCTACTCAGATGAGCGTGAGTGAACTTTGTGATATTTAGTCACGCTTGGCGACTGACAGCGTCTGCTTCTATATAGGATATTTCTGGTGATCTGGATGCGTTCTGCAAAGAAGGTGCTATAGATGCTATGAGCCAACTGGACTTGGTGGACCTCAACGTCATCCTCCACAGGGCTGACGGTGAAGAGCAGGATGCTACCGGTAAAGCTTCCACTACGTACCTCTCCGTTTTCAGTGTACTGACCCTTTTTATCAAGGTGGTGATGGTACTTACACTATCCCCAACTACGGCGCCATTACTTTCTGCGGTCTTGAAGGCTGGATGCACCCCTTGCGAGAGATCACTAAGAAGAACGATCTCGGTCATCCTCTCTGTCAACACTTGCGAGAAGGTACTTGGGCTTTTGACTATGTTGTAAACAGGTTAAACAAGTGAGTCATTGCCGCAGCCACCGTGAGAACTTGCTAATATTGATCAATAGGCAAACCTTTGATCTCCCTCGCCTTGAGGCTCCTGCCAAGTGGTTCGCTTCCCGCTTCGATCAGATCAAGGCTACCGCCCCTTCTTTCATGCGCCCAAAGTACTTCTCCCTCGTCATCCACGAAGCTTACAAGGCAGCTCGCCGAGCTGTTGTTGAGCAATGCTCTGAGTTTGTTTCTTCTGGCCATTCGCTCACTCACAATCTTGCCTTGTGCTCTGTGCAAATGTATGGCTTGGTGAAGAGTGCCAGCTTGGATCCCGGAAGAGCTGTGCCAAGTCTGGCAGCCGGCTTGCCCCATTTCGCCGCTGGTTGGGCTAGATGTTGGGGACGAGACGTCGTAAGTCGTCCTCTGAACGAACGTGAGGTTAAGGTCGCTAATCAATGTCATAGTTCATCTCTCTTCGAGGTCTTTTCCTTACTACTGGTAACTATCCAGCTGCTAGGGCCCATATATTATCCTTCGGCAGCACTCTCAAACACGGCTTGATCCCCAACTTGCTCGACTCAACGCGAAATCCCAGGTATAACTGTCGCGATGGCCCTTGTTAGTAGCGAGTCAAAAGACATTCCTGCCCCTGCTAATGATCTTGACAGGGTGGTTCATTCAAAATATCCAGGATTACACCCATATGGCTCCCAACGGTTTGACCATCCTCTCTGACAAAGTCAAGCGCCGATTCCCTGCGGATGACACCTGGGTTGCTTGGGATAGCCCCAGAGCGTACGAGTATGAAAGCAGCGTCGCTGAATTGATCCAAGAGATCTTGCAGAGGCATGCAGAGGGTATTGAATTCAGGGAGTACAATGTAAGTAAAAACCTGACGTTATCTGGACTTCAGGCAACTGACAGTGATTAATCAGGCTGGGCCCAACCTTGATATGGACATGCGCGACGAAGGGTTCAACCAGAAGATTTGGGTTGATTGGGAGACTGGAATCATCTTTGGTGGCAACAGATACAACTGTGGTACCTGGATGGACAAGATGGGTTCGTCTGAAAAGGCAGGTAACAAGGGCCTTCCTGCTACCCCCCGGGATGGTGCTCCCATTGAGATCACCGGTCTACTCAAGAGTGCCCTTACTTGGCTTGATAAGTTGAGCAAAGGTGGCAAATTTCCTTTTAAGGGCGTGAATGCTTCTGGTGAGTGTCTAAATATGCTACGCAGGTCCGGGCTAACTTTTTTCTCAGTCAAGGGCAAAAAGCGTCTCGTGACGTACAAAGAATGGTCTGACCTCATTCAAGCCTCTTTTGAGAAGCATTACTACGTTCCCAGCGACCCCGCTGAAGACGATAAATACGTTATCAACAAGGGTTTGGTCAACCGCCGGGGTATCTACAAGGATGTATTTGGAACTCCAAAGGATAGGGAGTGGAGTGACTACCAGGTGTGTATCTTTCAAATCAATTCTTCTTTACCATACTGATCATTTATCGTGTGTCAGCTTCGATGCAACTTCACGCTTCCGATGGTTGTCGCTCCTGAGCTTTTCACTCCTTCCAAAGCCATTGGCGCTTTGAGTATTGCCGATGCTGTGCTTCGCGCTCCTCTTGGTATGAAGACCCTTGACCCTTCTGACAGCCAATATCGAGGCGACTATGACAACTCGAACGATGGTACAGATCAAGCCATTGCCAAGGGCTGGAACGTGAGTATAGCTAAGCGAATGATTGGAACCCAGCTGACGGCGATACTGCAGTATCACCAGGGCCCTGAGTGGGGCTTCCCTCTTGGTTGGTTCCTCATGGCTTACCTCAAGTTCGACCGTCTCGCTGGTGAAGGCAAATCTGTAAGCTTCACACCTGAATACCTCTGTGTATCAGTGCTGACCCTCTTTTTCTGACAGAATCCCACCAAGACTATGCATTACATCTCCAATATCCTTAGGAATCTCGCCCGCCACATTGAAAGTGACCCATGGCGAGGCTTGCCGGAGCTAACCAATAGCAGTGAGTGTCCTCCCAGGTTGTTTTTGGTTTGCCTTTTACGCTGACAACTACATCAACTAAGATGGAAGCTTCTGCTATGACTCCTGTAACACTCAGGCATGGAGCGCAAGTACGATTCTCGATGTATTGGAGGAAATGCACAAGATTGGGAAGAATTAGGTACCGAAAAGTGATTGTAAAAATGCCAAAGATGCTTAATGACTTGTGAAGGGAAGTAGGAAGACCAATGAGAAAAGCTTGTTTTCAGAAATTTCTTAGATGTATTGCATATGGACTTTGGAATGAATATCAATCCCCAATCTGTTATAATTGAGATGGTCAGATACTACTGTTGTTGCGATAGTCTTGCGATTACACTCCAGGCGTCTGCTCGAGAATATCTTTATGTTGCCATGCCCTCCCTCTATCACAGCATGGTCCGTGACAATAAAGAAAGCGTGCTTCACAACATCAAAGATGTCAATGATCATAATCGCAAATCTCTCCGATACAACCAACGCCTTCATATTCAGGAATAGGCCTGGATCAACCTGGAATCTCATCCGGTGCAACGTTCCCAAAAGTCATACACATGACATGGTTGATGCGCCTCTCAGATGTTGGTCTGCGTCTTGTGGAAGTGACGCTGGACAGCAATATCACTAACTCCCGTCGGTCGCCTAACTTTGGAGCAAAAAGTCGCCATTGACGAAGACAGTACTAATGGTGGTTCTCTCTCAGCTCACACATGCTAATAAACACGTCTCACAGAAGAGTTATCGATTAAAGATTTCCTCGTCTAGCTAATCTAGTTTGCACATCAGAAGAAGGCTAGCGCTCCTCCCTTCTCCTCCAGGTAATCCAACCACGATACCGTATGTCCTGTTTTATCCACATGTGCCCATAGATCCTCCAAAAAGCTTAACCCCTCCTCGAATCCTTTTTCAGGAGCTTTAACCCACCGCTGCCTCACGGCTGCTCTCTGCGTTTCCAAAATTGCCGCTGCGCCAGCTAAGAATAGAGGGAATATTTCTGATTTTCGGCATGGCTGAGGTGGAAGATCGAGGAGGATGTCCCATGACATGGCGCGAATTGTAGGGTGGAGAGGGCCAACGTTATGGAGTCGTTGGTAGAGGGTGATCATCGCAGCTCGTGACCAGATTACCGGTATGAGCGGGTCGTCAAAAGAGGCTTTGAGGGATTGTTCCAGTTCTGCTAATTTGGACGGGTCCACATGATCCTCGACCGAGAGCATACAGATATCGCTCAAAAAGTGATGAGCGCGTGATGGAACGCCCAGAAACATTTCGCTATTGGTGACTTTGTTTGAGTCATAAGGCATTAGCGTGAACCTAGTCCATCATGTTAGGATTAATTATGTATTAGGAAGCTTATGATCTTACAAAGGGCGTCGTTGCTTGGTACATATACAGTGGCCAATATCTGCTTGCGCGAAAGTAACAAGACCCGCTTGGTCAGTATAAGCCCCGTTCAAATCAATGATTATGGGCTGCGGGCCGAACACAGCTTTGACTATGGATTCTCCTATTAATAAAGGGCCATAACTAGCAGCACATCCAGCTACAGTGAAGTTGTACACCTCTGCATGATTGGGTCAGTGGTCATTCATTGGAACATAGACGCGACTCACGAAGATCACACACTGAAGCCAGAGCATCCGCCAAGGAGAACTGACTCGGATCTCCAAGCATTTCCATTGCCAGAATACAATATACTGGACCCAGAGTTTTGCTATGGGCATTTGCTCGTAGCTTGAGCCCTTCCATAACTGCTCCGCGAGTACTAACATTCAGAGAATTGTCCTCTCTTACCCCTCCCAGACCGTAAGGAGGGTTCCGGAAAGAATGTGGATCGGCAAGCTCGGATTCTTTGGGAAGCCATGTACCTACATGATGTCAGCAAGATTGGGTGATAATTAAGGATGAACGTGTTTACCTTGGTATCTACGGTCTGATGCAAGTGTCAGTTCAATTTTGATCAACAGACAAGATATACGCACAGCCTTCCACAATATCGAGTATACTACTCCCATAAGATGTTGTCGAAGGCGGTTCTTCCACCGGAAGGTGCTTTTCACCTTCTTTAGAAGTAGCAGCGAAACGGAGTTGGCCTATCAGGCAGGCGGCGTACAGATCCATATCGTCCGCTAAAGCTCCAGAAAGCCAGTCCTGGCCGGTCACAGAGACTCTCGGCGGTGGCTGATTATCAACAGTGTTTTGAGGATCATTCAAAGATAGAGATGCGGGCAGCACTTCTCCTGGAAAAAGGAACTTTGGACCGGGCCCAATACTTTCGCCAGTAGACAAGGGTAATTGGCTCAATGTAGACGCGGATGTTGTTGGCCAAGTGGGAATCGTCGTTGGCGGGACTCCATTTTCAAGATTATTACGGTCTGACCCTTGATTGGTATCAAAAGGCTGAAAGAGGCTGCTGATGAACTCGGATAAATCGGTGGACGAGACTGTCACATCTCGTGGAGGAGAATAGGGGATGGCTGTTGTAGAGGCAGTCTCTGTAGATGGTCCTGCCGATGGCGTTTCAGAGTCTGATGCTTTCCCGGCAAGAAGATTGACGTATTTCAATCTTTCTTCACCAGGCCGCTGCACACATTGGAAGCCGCTCCTCCGGCTAGCATAACATTGCAAGTTAGCATCGAAGATCTCATGTCGGGTACTTACCATCGATCGCAAGAACCATCGACGAAGTTCTCGTCGCAACGCTTATGTCCTGTCCAGTCCAAACTGTATAAGTACTTCAACATCAACAGGGAACAGATCTTGAAATACTTTGACGACACACTAAGCATCCTTTTCGACTCCTGCTGTGAGCTTTTCGCTGCCTTATCCGATCAAGTCCTGATGTTCTTGCTGATGATCGGTCCTCAACAATGGATCTTGTGAGCGTCGTTTCCTCGCTGCTGCTTTTGGCCGCCATTTTAATTAGGTGTCTACCAATGGCTGCCTAACGAACTGCTGACTGGCGCGAGTTATTGGCAAATATATTCTGAGATATTCACACATGCATCACTTCACTGTACTCCGTTTTATTTGTCAATCTTCGTTCCTTGGCCTCCATTGGGGCGTGACGCTTCCGAAAGTCGGAGGTGTGTTACGTAAACACGGATCAAAAGCACCTTCTTGCTCTATAGCAGTATGTTGTGTGTAAGCGGGCAAGTTCTGGACAGCGGTGTATAAAGGTACGCATGCCAATCGAACATTACCACGACTGGGTCTTGTGAGTGAGATTTAGCCGAGCGAAAATAAGGTGGTATATACGTTACGTAACCAACGAACGTACATAAGAAGACTTGTTGATCGGTTTGCATCATGCATGATGTGCGATTCAATGGCTCGCTGCTGCCGCTGGTTGCACCATCCACGTACTATAGTACGACCTGAGAACGAAATTGTAAAATATACCATATAGGGCAAAAGGACACCTTATCTGCAAGTCACTTAAGATTGTCACAGATTAACTTCGCTCAATCACAGTCAGGCATTCATCTCAACTCAACATCCAGACTGTGGAAGAACAAACTTGGCGATGGTTTCGTAGGTGGCCATGGAGCCAACAGGGCATAAGCAATAAACAAACGCTCGAGGAAAATGAGATAAATCAAATCAGCCATGAAAGCACCTTTATGGGAAAGTACAAATTGTATCTCAAAACGATCTATTTCAACAAATCAACATAACGACATGAACATCTACCCTCTCATAGGTACTGTGAATACAAACAAGGGAAGTTAGACTGAAAAAATGGGGAAATCTGCCGGTGAGCGTCAGGACGACATAGAGGATGAGAGCCTGGAACTGAGAAGGCTCACTCTATTTCACAATAGGCGTTTATCGTGCTCTATACGTTTCGAGACAGTGTTTCTACACTCCATGAAAGAGTCCGTCAGTCCGTCTTTGTTTTTGTATCATGATAAACTTGAACAGATCTCTCACAAGTGCTTCCTCGCTCTTGATCTCTTCACAGGTCCATCTCGCGAAACTTTGCTTGGCAGATTCTGCTTTTGAAGGTGTGTTAGATGTTTCCATTCCAGCTATGGGGAAAAAAAGACCCCCAACTTACCTGCTCTGATCTCATTATTCAGATATCTCTTGCCCCTCCAACTTCTCCTCTCGTACGCTTACAACGTATTTCTTCTTCCAATCCCAGGCAATGGTGTCGTCATACAAGAACTTGAACCTATCCTCCATTCCATTTTCAAAGAAATTTTCCAACTCCTCTCTTAGGTCTTCCTCGCTCCTACCCAACAAGCGGGGTACGACCCACTCTCTCAGCATGTACAAATCAGCCGAGACCTTGCTCTCTCCCTGTACGTCCCAGTCCACTTCCCTATATGGTCGACTATTCTTTCCGCAGTCTGATGGATGGAAGACCCTGAAAGTGATATGACTCGCACTCTTCTCATGGAAAAACACCAATAAAAAATTCGTGAGTCGTCTCAGTCGACTGAGGTTATCGTCCCTGTTTGACCATACTTGTTCTGTGGGGAAGAGGCAGAGATCGAAAGAGATATGGCATGGAGGGATATACGATGGGAGAAGAGCTTCGAACATCCCCCCAGGACCATCATATGGCTCCCAGAGAGAATGCCCAAAGTGGATATGTTCCAGTCTGGAGAAAAGTGGCCTTGGCAAGCTCGAAAGTTCGAACAGATCGTGTAAAGCCGCTCTCAGAGGATCTCCTCTCCCATTCATTCCTATCTCAAGCCTCTTCACATGGCTTAATGCCTGGGCTTTGTATCCACCAGGAGAAGTGACGCCATAGAGAATTTGTTTGACGTTGGTACTATCGATCGGAAGGGTGTGGTATAGTTTGGGGAGGAGGTAGTTGAATATGGATTTGGAGAGAGTGAGGAGGTGGAGGGGATTAATTTCGCGGAGGATAAGATGGTGGACTTCGTGGATCGGGGCAAGTGTCGTTAGAGGGATATATGGAGTCTCGGGCATCTGGGTGAGTTTGGTGAATTATTGTGTATACTGCTGCTCTTGAGATAAGTGTGTGTGGTTAAGAATCATGCTCAGAGTGCACAATGGAGCTTTGACTGAGTCAAAGGTCTTTTCAAGTCTTTATATGCAGCATCACAACGCGACTTCGCGTATTCTTTATCGTGTGGAGCCAATGTTGTCCTCATTCGGGGCCTCGGTAAAAATGTGGACTGTGGGGTCGTAGACAAACGTCAGCCGTAATAAGCTTGTCCAGATCCCAAATACTATCCGTCATCCTTTTGCGTGCGACGTGCAATAATTAATGAAGAGATCAGAGATCAGATGGCAAAGCGAAACAAAATCGAAAGGGGTTTGATCGCATTTCCTTCCTTTTCCTTTCACATTTCACTCAAGTATCGAAAAAGGGCAATGGATTTATAAGAAAAAATCGCTTGTCAAAGGCAAAGGAGGAGATTGGATTTGGGCGGGAGGGGGAAGTGACGAAAACCCCCCGCCGATGAGGAAACAAGGTTCATCGCATTCAGGCACGGTGCAGATAAAAGATATGGGCGGAATATCCAAAATGAGGACTTGGGAGTTATCAGCGGGAGTTTTTGTTTATTATTGATTGTCAACTGATAGATCCTACTGGTGCTGGTTGTTGGCGCTTGAGGACTACTACTGCTTGGGTACATAGTACATACATCTCTCCTTTATGCCATGACCACCAATAATATGTCTTGCAAAAAGTGGCGACTCGGGAAGCTTCCTCTATGTCGGGTCCTGACTCTCTATCCATATTACGTAACTTCCCTGGTCTCAACGCATTCTTTTTACCCTCCGTCCTCCACGCACTGCACTCGATGACGTCGAGTCATCTTTCCTAATAACTGTCTCCCCTCCTTGCAAACTCATTTCCTTTCATCAACATACGGTCCGCCTTCTGATGCGGTTTATTCTGAAGGCGGGCGATTAACCGTCCAATTTGCTCCTAGCCTGCCTTGCGGACGAGCAACCATATTCTCCATCCGGGGCTGGAGTAAAATGTGAGTAGTTTAGATAGATGACTAGGCAGTCTTTTTCGTTCAGATTCTATACCCTACGTTAATTCTCTTTGTAGCTTTCAGGTATTTCCTCATCACTATCTTGTACACTGCTCTCTGAGACTGTTTGTACGAAGGTGCTGAGTGAATACCAGTTCAACAAGTAGGACGGGCGAGAAGTTACATATTCCTGCCACTCAACGACACAGCAAGAAGTCACAATGAACCCACCCACAGAGAACACTGTAACCACCACTACTACCAAGGAGGCCGCCAGTCGAAGCACTACCCCTGTCCCTGGGAGGACAACCTTCGAGGAAGCTGACGGCGATTGTTGAGTAACTGTGGTAGCGGGGGGAGAATGGAGATTGCGGGGACTGCGGAGTAAGATAACCATGATGTCAGATTATGTCAACAATGATGTGCTTATAGATTAGCGAGGTGTATACCTAGATATCATTTAGCTTGTAGTGGCGAGCATAGAAATATATATAGTAGGTCCATAGTAGCTTGGTAGCGACCTGCTTTCCTCTATCTGACTCTGGTTAGACAAGAGCTAAGCGTTGGTACCAGTCCTATAGACCCATAATGCTTCAGCCGCCGACAACACGGTCCTGGCTAGTGCCAGATACCGAGTGACCCGCCTCCAGAGGGAGCTTGTAATGGTGCCGTCCTTGGTTGGTCTGGAGATAATGAGATTTTGGTCGACAAGGCCATTGAAAAACTGTCCGACAACCTCCAAGACGAACTCGCGCGTGCTCAGTTCGAACCGATGAATCTCAATGAACTCATTGACTGGGCTACCGCGCTCGACAATCGTCTTCGTGCTAGGTCAGCGGACAGATCTAATTTCAAACCCGACCCTTCCAAAGTCCATCAACCCAAGGCTCGTTCTCTCCCACACAGTTTGCCTCGCGCATCTCCTCTCCAACCTTGCCACACCGTCAGTCCAGTCATCTTCCTCCACTCCTACAAATTTCAGCTCTTCTCCTTCTCGCCCTCGTATCCACCAGGTCCGGCGGCAAGGGGAAAGCCCCGAGGAAGAGGAGTGGGAAGCATCAGTGTGGGCAGGGAAGGATACCGAGGGAGCCGCAGGGGCTTCGGCTTCTGATAGCCAGTGAGATACCTTGCTGAAAGATAACAGCCGAAAGCTTATTATCATATAACAGTCAGCACACCCAGCATGTCGGTCCCCAGAGGAGGAAGAAAGAGCCCAGAGAAGTAGGAAAGTGCCGGTGGAAGAGCCTGGGGGTTAGTAACAGGATGTATAGCTTGCCCCAAACCTGCCAGAACTTGCGATCATAAGAGAACTGATAGTCAGTAAGAGAGCAACCGAGCAAACAGGAAGTATGTCACGAGCCTGCACGAAGTAGAAGAGATCGTAGGAAGTTACGACGCGCTTCAGATAAGAAGGTCCAGCTTGACCTCCGGAGAAAGAACTGGACCTCCAGCTGGACCTCGAGGGATATAGGACCTGACGGAGTTGACGGATTTGCGCGGTCTATTTATGGGTTCGAGTAGTAGAGACTGACGGAGGAGGAGGAGAGAGAAGCAATTATCACCGCGTTTCATCTCACCATGAAACTTGCGTCCCCTAAGGAAATAAGGAACTGCATGCATGTACAGGCACCTTCGACGTCTGCATCATCTTCCTTCCTTCTGCCTCTCATTCCAAATCAGGCCCAGAATCAAATTCAGAACAAAGTGATGCTGCACAAGTAGTATTGTCCCGATGAAAATGGCGACTCCTCGATGGCTGTGGAGATAGGAGGTAGGTTGACCAGTGCTCAAGTTTATTGCATTAGTACATTATTGGGTTCAGATGATGTGGTCAAAGTCTATAGCAACAAGGATGAATGGTCACTTGGGTAATCAGCGGCAATGATGCAGCAGACGCAGCAGGACGGGATTGATATGATGGAGAGTCGTCTTCTTACAGAGAGGAAGGAAACTATGTGATCTGCTGATCTTAGTTGGCTTGAGATCTGCCTTGTTTCTTCGCCACTGATGTTACTGGGTATGCTCATAATGTCGCCACTGTCTCACACCACTTGATGCACGATACAACACAATGCAAGGGACAAAGATCGATCTTCTCGAGCCGTCATCATGTATGGATCCGGATGTAAACAAAGGCACAGAATTTAAGCTTCCGAAGTCCTGGGCTAAGTAAGACCCTATATATATTCAGGGGAGAAGCTTGTTTACGGATGTTTGTGGATGGTCGATTGGTTGAGAACTTGAGAGACCGCGTCGTGGAGAGGTGGAAAAAGAAAGGTTTTTTTGGCTGGCTTTTCATGGGGCATGCGTCATCTCGGCCAATGTATGCTCTGCGCTGCTATTTTGTAGTATCTGCGCAGTATCCCAATATTAGAACAACATAGACTGGTGGGAAGATGCAAATACGATATTTTGGCCGATCCCGGCACTTCCTTTCACCTTTGCAGCGTATTCTTCTGTCCTCTTTGTATTTTCATCTTTTCATCATCCGCCAGCGTTCCTTCCTCGACACTCCTTCCTTAACCACGCTTTCACTTCTAGTGCACCGTTTAAACCCCACTTTACGACTTCCAACTTGAACACATTCTTTTTAATTACACTTATCTTCTCTATAAAAGGCCCAAGTTTCGATCATCACCGTCCAAGCACTCGTCACCAACAATCATCATGCTCAAGCTTGCTCTTGCCACTGCGGCAACTATCGCATCCATCCAAGTCAGCGCCACCACCTATCCTCTGAGTGACTCTTTCTCTGGCACCTCATTCTTGTATGTTGTCAACCAGTTCCGAGCCACCCACAAGACTCGCGACTGACGACCTATTAGTGACGGATTCCGATTCCCCGCCGAGACTTATGACAACACTACCAAGTAGGCCATCGATAATCTTCCAAAAGGCTCCAGACTGACCACACACAGCGGAGACGTCTTTTGGGCCACCGCCGACAACACCTCTCTCCTCTACGTCAACGACAACGACCGTGTCATCATCAAAGTCGACAACGAATCTGATGTCGTCTACCTCCAGAAACGATATGCTCCTAAACTACTCAGTCAGAAGACTTGGGATATCGGTACCGTTTGGGTGATGGATGCTGTGCATATGCCTTATGGTTGCAGTGTCTGGCCTGCTTTCTGGACTCGTGAGTTCTTAGTTATATGAAGGAATGCAGGATTCTGATGGTGGCGGTAGAGGGACCTAACTGGCCTGCTGGAGGTGAGATTGATATCTCTGAAGGTATCAACCTCCGTACCAACAACATGGTTGCTCTCCACACCACTGGTGGGACGTAAGTGAAACCACCATCTCCTTTTGTATTACCTATCCTAATACATCTCCGTCTACAATAGCTGCACGATTTCAAACTCATCTTCCATGTCCGGCTCAATCACATACGACAACTGCGACATATCCCAAAACTCAGACTCGGGATGTACAGTTAATGACACCAACACTGATTCGTACGGTGCGGGCTTTGCAGCCGCGGGTGGTGGTGTGTTCGTTGCCGAGTGGGCGACTGATGGGATCAGGGTTTGGTTCTTGACTGTGCGTCATTCCCTTTCTTTTATGCATCCAGAACTAACGAGGCTATAGAGAGACGCCGTCCCCGACTCTTTGAGCGTTAGCGCCTCTTCCATCGACACTTCAACTCTTGGTGAACCAGTTGCCCTGTATAGCTCTGAGACTTGCGACGTGCAGAACCTCTTTGGCCGTAAGCCCGTACTGTCATTCTTCCCCTTCAAAAAGCTGACCATCTTGATAGCTCAAACTCTTACTATCGACATCACTCTCTGTGGCGATTTCGCCGGTAACGCCGATCTTCTCGCGCAGACTTGCGGTGCCCTCGTAGGCGATAACACTTGGTAAGTTTCGTCCTTTCCTCATCCAACTCCTTTGTCCAGCTCCTTTGTCCAGCTACTTTGTCCAGCTCCTTTGTCCAGCTCCTTTGTCCAGCTCCTTTGTCCAGCTCCTTTGTCCAGCTCCTTTCTGTATCGCCACCCAAATCCTGCGTGTCTCCTGGCTGACCAATTCACCTAGTTACACAACCTACGTCGTCAACAACCAAACATCCAACCTCGCTCAAGCGTATTACGAGATCAACTATATCAACGTTTACTCTTCCAACTCTTCTTCCAACGCGAGTGCGACTTCTACCGCTAGTGCTGGTGTGTCTACTTCTGCCACTTCTGGATCCGGTTCTACCGCTAGCGCCAATGCGAGTGCGAGCGGGAGCTCGAGTGGTGCTGGAAGGGTCGAGGCTGTCCTTGGAGGCTTGTTGGGTGCTTTACTGTTTGGCCTTGCAATGATTCTTTAAGATGAAACCTGTTTAATAATTGGAAAAATCAGTTCTATAGTTATCTGATCAAACCATCTTGATGCTAACATGTTAGTATCACATAGAAAAGTACGATTATGTACACTATATTGTTGAATAAACCGTGCAACACTATTTCGGAAAGATGGACTTTTCATGATGTATTCGGATTTTGACTCAACTAAGTACCAGTTGATGCGAATCCATATGTTGTTGATACCATATTGTTATTTATTCGAAACTGTCATCTGTCGCTTGAAAACCAAAGATAGAACCAATGCATACAGTGATATAACGAAATGCTAATTTTGTGTTGCCAAAATGGTACTTAATGCGTACAAAAAGACTTCCTTCGTCCCTTCTCCACCCCGTCTCCTTCGCGCCTCAACCTTCTCGCTCTTCCATCCTCCGTCAACTTGGCTTCTTCCTATTCAGAGACTTTTGATTATTGTTCATCTCGTTTCTTCAAAATGGCATCCGTCACAATCCCTTCCCTCCCCCACGCTCCATTCCCACTCCCGCTCTTCTCATTCCCACTCCTAACATTTCCACCAAGACGAGGGGGCATACCCTCCCTCATCGTCAATCCTGGTGTTACCGTCCCCGATCCCGAACTCTGCATCCCGTGGCCTCTATCGACCCCATCGTTCAGACCGGTTGCAGTACCAGGAGCCCCGTTACCGCCGATAGGTCCCGGCCCAGACCAGGTAGGCGATAAAGGCGGAAAATCACCAGTATAGCTTCCGCGTTTCATTAACCCACCTATCCCTGGCCCTGACCCTGCTCCTGCTCCTGGGCGACCATCATATCCTGGATGAGCGCCCATCCCATGACCGTGCGCTATAGGTGGCGTAGAAGTTCTCCGCCCTGGTATCCCTCCTGCTCCTGTTACCGACCCTGACGGACTCGCAGTACGTCCCACCACATCGATTGGCCCCGCACTAACGCCAGAACCAAGGCCGATTCCTCCGGTTGGCGAAGATTTTTGTGCTAAAGCCGAAGTAGGCGCGAGCACGGCGCGAGTTACAATACTTGCCAAACTAGATCCTTGTTGAGAAACAGAGGCGGATGTGGATTTGTTGGCTGATGCGGAGGATGAAGGGGGAAGGGGCGGGAAAGCCGGCGAACTAGGACTGGAGCTGGATGGTGAAGAAGATGTGGCGGCGACGGCTGTTGCTACTGCTGGGTTGGATGGGTTCGTAGACGGAGCACTAGATGGTGCAATTGTAGGTGGGATTGGCGCGGGAGAAGAAGTTGCAGAAGGTGCTTGGAACGGACGAGCCCGAGGGTTGGGAAGGTAAATACGGTGCTGAAGGGATGGAGGCATGAGTGCGGTCGTGTGCTCTGCTGGCGGTGTATTATGGGCTCCGGGAGGGGTTGGATTCGCAGCAGGAGGGTTATTATTAGATGATGCAGTCCATCCAGGTTGAGGGTTGTAGTTTGGCGGGTGGAACGGTAAAGCAGCAGCGTTCACACCTGGCCTCGTTGTGCTTGTCCCCAGAGCAGGTGCGACTTTCGGAGGTCTAAACCCTGGAGAAGCGTTAACAGGAGGGACTGGGTGAGGAGCAGATGGATAGAAGCCCGTTGTCTGGGTAGGAGAAGGAAGAGTCGGGCTGGGACGAGCACCACCTGATGGGAAGCGAGGTGTGTACCCCGGTGCTCCTTTGGGACGGTAAGCGGGTCCAGCGGCATACGGCCCCGAGAGATTGGTCAATGAGGGGTGAGTGGTAAGTGTACGGCTGTTGTTTTGAGATGTGCTTGAACCTGTGACCGGGGGTGGTGGTGCACCGACGGGACCGAATGGGGTAGGATCGTGAGGATCGTGGTATTGCTGGCCGTACCCAGCGGCATAATATGACATTGTCCGGCTCCGGTTTGCTTTTTCCTCTTCATTCCTCTTCTGTGCCTCTTCCATCTCCTTTTCCAACTCTTCCAATCGCCTCTCGAGCTCTGCCCCCTCTGCCTCTTTCTTGGCCTTTTTGGTCTTAAGCTTTTCGATCTTGGAGATCATCTCGGCTAATTTTTTATCTTCGTCACTTCTAGTTTTTTTGTCACTCTCCTTGGCCTTTTCTTCTTCCTCCTTGACCTCTTTAAACTCTTTCTTGACCTCTTCCACTTCCTCTTTCACTTGCTCCAATCGTTTCTCCAGATCAGCGAGCCCCTGCTCAACCGCCTTCATTTCCTTTTCTGCTGCTTCAGCACCTGCCCATCCTTGCTTCACTTGCTCTTGCAACGCCAACGCCTTTTGCTTTGCTCTCAAATCCATGCCACCAGCCTTTTCAATCCCCTTTTTCACAGTCTCAATCTCAGCCTTCAACGCTGCTTCCCCCCTTTGCGCAGTACGCCGAGCTTCTTTGATCTGGGTTTGAAGAAGTTCTTTTTCGGTATGGGCAGTAGCGATCAAGTGACGCAGCTGAGCAGCTTGTGTATCGACAGCATTCAAAATGGGAGTAGGAACGATTGCCTCGGCGTGGGTAGGGGATGGAGGCGCGTCTGGTGCGGCTTCAGGAGCTTGAGGGGCGGTGAGGGAGTTGGATCGGGACCGGGGGCAAGAACGCGAACGAAGAGAATTCGCTCTAGAGCGAGGGCAAACGGTGGCTGTAGGTGGAGCGGGGATTAATACGCTTGTAGAGGCTATAATGTATGTTAGAAATGTTCATTGGAGACGAAATTACTTACCCAACGCCTCAGTTTCTTGACCTCCCATACCAACAACTCTCAGCTCAATTTCATACTCTTGAGCAGGCATCAACCCATAGATTACAAGCACGGCCCTATCTTTATCCCCTTTTGAATGCGGCTTCTCGTCCTTTTTCTTTCCCGTCGCCTTTCCCGCAGCTTCAGCAGCAGATGCCCCAAAACGGGCCTTTCGCGGTCGTCGACGTGTGATTCCCTGTTCCATACTCTCTTCCATCTCCTCCCCATGTGGCGATGCCTCTGTCTCGTCCTCCCACTCTGTCTCCTCGTCCTCATCATCCATCACATTCGCGAATAGGTTGTTTGATTGCTGCCCATTGACATATACCAGGACGCCATGCCGCAACAGGTCTTTGAAGCTTACAGCGCTATCCTGATGTGAATTCGAGTCGGATTCTTCTTGCTCGTGCTCGTCATCTTCGCTCGGTTCTCCGTGAGTGGATGTTGCAAATATTTGATTCGGGTGGCCCCGTTTGCGGTGACGTTTTCGGTTCTTCTGATTCGGGACTTGGGCAATATGACCATGTGATACAGGTGTATGTGGGTGGCCGTGGGTGCCATGAGCATGATGGGATTGTGAAGGATGTGAATGATGCAATGAGATTGAGGCGGAGGGAGTAAGCGAGAGGGAGACTGTAAGAGCTAACGGCGTGAGGTCAAGAACGGTGAGAGTCAAAGGGCGTGTTTGTGGAGATATAGTCTGCCAGTGGGATGGAGGAGTCATCTTGCAATTGTGATGGCCTGGTGACGAGGTTATTATCCTATCGTGACTGGAACTGGATGAGCGAAAGGCAGCACGGTACTCGGCGACGCACCTTGATTGTCCAACGATGTAAGCACTTCCTGTTCGGCCTAATCTGCTGTGCTCCAGCGTCTCAAGCTGAATATCTGTAGGAGTTCAAAGCTGAGGAAGAGGAATAAATTGAATCAATAAACAGCAGCGAAGGAACGACGGATGACAAAGAGTCGAAAACACCTCATGGACGAGGGCGGACTTGACCGCATCCCCTAAATTATCTTGTGACGTGGAAGATTGGTTCAGTTCACTCGTCGATTGTTATTATTAGGTGTAATTAATGCCATCGACGTTAACAACTCCTTCTATTAAGGTCACTTCTATCTTATTATTAAGCTTATCCCCCTGCTCTGCATTCCCGCCTCTGAATCTGGTGAGTTCCCCACTCATCCTAAATACAAGATATCGGCAATAATTTGTTTGTGATGTTGTTGGTCTCGGCAAAAGAGCAAGATAAATGTTCCTGTACCTAACTGAAGAATTACCTCTTAACCCTGCACAGCTGCCTTAGAAAAAGTTCATGAGGCTATGACAAACCCTAGATCCGATCTATGTTATTATGGACGGCAAGACGCAGAGAAGTCTTGGATCATTCATTGCCTTTTGTCTTTTCAAACACGCCCCTCCTTCTTTGATTGGATGATGACGCATCATAAGGTCGCCGCCACAGAAAGATGGAAGTATAAAATGTCGCTCTTGGACTGACCAACTCAACACTAACCTACCCATTGATGTTGACTTTAATTGCAATCGCCTTGTCAGTTACCATAGCGCTTCGAGCAGGGGCTACAGTCTACCCCTTAGTCGAGTCTTGGCACGGTAAAGGATTTTTGTAAGTCCTCCTTCTCTTCTATAATGAACCAATCGCTGACTACGTGTAGTGATGGATTCACGTTTCCAGTCGAAACATATGATAACACCACAAAGTAGGTCTCAATGAGATTCACCTTTATGCTAATTATAGAACAGCGGCGACACATTTTGGGCGACACCCGCCAACACATCTTTACTCTACACTACTTCCACTGGCGCCACCATCCTCAAAGTTGACAATCGCACTTTTGTTCCTTACCCTGAGAAACGATATGCTCCAAGGCTGTTGAGTAAAAGTGCTTATGACCTTGGCACAGTCTGGGTTATGGACGCTGTGCATTTACCGTACGGATGTAGTGTCTGGCCTGCTTTCTGGACTCGTACGTTTACCATCTCATCTCACAGTCAGGAATATAATAAACTACGAAATACATCTGACATGGCACAGAGGGCCCATCATGGCCCGCAGGAGGCGAGATCGACATCATCGAAGGTATAAACCTCCAAGCAACCAACATGATCGCTCTCCACACATCCGGCGCTTCTTCATGCACCATCCCGACCACCTCTCCTTCCCCCTTCTCCGGTACAGTCTCTTACCCAAACTGTGACAATTCGCAGAATTATGGATCGGGATGTACAGTTTACGACAGGAATACAAATTCGTATGGGCGGGAGTTTGCTGAAGCTGGAGGAGGAGTTTATGTGGCCGAGTTTGCAAAGGACGGGATTAGGGTTTGGTTCATGACTGTGAGTCTCTCCTTCTTTCTTTTTCCTCTCCTGAAACAGTCAAAAGCAAAGTTGCTTATGGATATCATAGCGGTCTGCTATACCAACCGCTATTCAAGTCAATGCCACACAGATAGATACATCAACTCTCGGTACGCCCGTCGCTGAATATCCCTCTAGCTCATGCGATATCGCCAACCTGTTCGGTCGTGAGTGACTTTATCCCTTTGTTCAGTAGTTTTATTTTTGGCTGATCACAATATGTAGCTCAAACATTGACAATCAACATTGCGCTGTGCGGAGACTACGCCGGTCTACCTTCCGAGCTGCAAAGAACCTGCCCAGCTTTAGTCGGCGATGCAACATGGTACGCCCTTTTTCCCTTCTTCGACCATACTGAGAAACGACCTACTCACGAAAGTTTGTGGCAAACAGTTATACCACCTATGTAATCAACGATGGCTCAACAACCTATGCTCAAGCGTATTTTGAGATCAATTACGTCAACGTTTACTCATCCAACCCTTCGTCTGTTACTACCATCTCTCCTTCTGGTCCTACCTCCACATCTACTTTGACCTCAACCTCAACCACTGCTAGTGTAAGTAATGATATGACAACAACGATCAGTAAGGGACTAACAGGATGGGAGACATCGGCTGCTGGGACACGTGAGGGTGGAGCGACAAAGGCAGAGCGACAATTGTTGCTGGTTGCGGTAGGGTCGTTAGTGAGCTTGTTTTTATTTTGGTAATATGCTAGTTAGACATGAAAGAACAATTGCATGCCTTTTTGTTCACATATGACGGCTATGGTATCGTTTTTAAGTCTCCCACGGCCATAACTTCAAACAGCGCGCCGCTCCTTCCCATGCAGGAAGCTAAGCTGAAGAGCCACAGTCGTAAATCAGATTTGTCCAAGTCCAAAGACGCATGTATATTAGCTGAAATCGTGACGGAGGGGATGAGAAATGCAATAATGCGAAATGGACAGTCAGACAAGATGGGACTCGCGGAGTTCCAAGCTAAAACGGACGAAGAAATCAAGAATAAGCAGTTTACCCACAGGCCATCCTAGAATGCGATATGACAAGACTATGTCAATGGGGGCTGAAGAGGCACAAAAAAGTACCCACAGTGCATATTCTTCGTTTGATCAGAATTACGTAGCAGGAAAATGTATATATAAGCTTTTGCTGCTTAAGGAACATCACAAAACAGCGTAATTCAGAGGAAGAATGCAAGGCTCATACTAACTTGGGTACCTTGAAGTCGCTGGATCGAAACCAGCCGCTGTTATTTTTTTTTTAGTCATCACGTCAAAGCTCATGGGCGAATCCCAATGCTTACTTTTTTACGAATACGCTTTGCATATATTGCTGCTGTGTAGTCATATAATACACCTTGCATAGTGTATCTCTACCACTTGATCATTAAAAGTGCTAGAAAGAAAACACACTTTAATTCATAACGCACGCTGTCCGCGATGCGCCGTCTTGGATTTAGCATGACGATTTAGTAAGTTATATATCAAGATGCAGTGAGATTGTTGTGTATCTCGAATATCAAAATAGATTCTTTTACAGGCGAAATCCGACAATCCGTGTTTCCTCAACAATCGCCAACCATTTAATTCATCAGTCTTATCATTACGGGCGCTACACGTTGAACCCTCTGAACCACAGCCAACTTCTTGAGACTCGTCTAGCACTTCGTGCTTGGCATTGTTGCAGGATAGAGGGCAACGGCTGCTCGTTATTGGATTGAGAGGTAACGAACGGCTATAACTGGGCGAAGGAGGATTGCTGCTGGGCAAGCACAGGGATGGGATCGTGGACTGTGGAGGATACATTGCGGAATCATGCCCCCACTAGGAAGATCGAGGGGGATGATCATCCGAAGGAAGGTCTGTGCTTCCCCAATAGTTCCAGACTCCAGACTATAGGCCCGAGCAAGTAGAGGCTTCAGGACAGAAGCCGAATATCGCCGGGCCTGGAAAGCAGCGGACAGCGAGATGGCGATTTGTGATTTTAGCAAAGCGTACAAGTATTGTAAGCACAGAGTAAAAGCACGGAAGGCATCAGGCCGAGGGTATGTGCTTAGTGCTTATGCGATGCCAAATTATTTAGCCTTTCAGGAATCAGAACCTCTTCGACATGCAGCCATCTGTGGTACCCTTTATATATCCAGGGGCAGGCTAAACAGCAGGCGAAGCGCTCGTGAGGAGCTATGAAAAGGGGGTAGCATGTCACATGCCACCTCACCTCTGTTAGTTCAGAGCTCGACAAAAAGGCATCTCAACAACCGTCAACAACAAATATTTTGTGTGCTAATGCTTATTAATAGTGGCATTCACGAACAACCTGGACGCTGGCTGACAAAGAACAGTGATGCTGATCGCCCAATTCCGGGAAGGACGCAACAAAATACCGTCGATCAGCAATCAGCAATTTTCTATCTCCCTCTCTGGTTATTGGACCTTTTCCCCTCCACTCCGCTTTCCCAAGAGTCCTTTGCGCCGCAGCACGCATCACCCGCTCTTCAATCTTTGATGCGGCCCAAATATTACGTAGCCAACACAAGCTGCTTATCGTGCCTTTCCGCACGCATCACACATGCAAACGCCATGCAAACATAACACTACACACATCCTCACTTGGAGATGGATAGTCCCTGCCAAGTGATGACAGATGGCAGAAGTCCTGGATGAAATGTCCAGGATGGGACAAAGCAGTGAGTCTCGGCTGGGAAAGGGAGGAGGGTTTTCGTGTACATCCTTCGGCTGGAACGTCCTTCTTCCTAAATATTTGAATGTGATGAACTGTTAACGATACATGTGGACAAAAAGAGGGTCCGGATAAGCCGGTGATTGATGGGTAATGGTTCGACTGGATTGCGAACTGATGCTGACAGAATACTGTGCTGATGGATGATCGTCAGTTATTACAGTAATCCATCCCAAACGTACGTATTCTCCTTATATAAATCGTAACCTTTCTCTCTATCTCCTTTTCCTTCCGCATTTATCCATCTCCTTTCATGGCGGACGCCACTTGCCGTACTAACTATGTGTCACGAATCTCCCACGTCCCAATTTATGGGAGGCATGGTCACAACCTTGGGCACTGTCTTCATCTTCTACCACATCTGGGCATACGATAAAGGCAAATGTCTCTTTTTCACCCGACGGAGCGCGTTTCGCTGGGTGATTGTCTGGATGTTCATCCTCTCTATGATTTTGGTACGTATGTCTCGAGCCTTGACAAAATGAAAGCTAATTAATTTACCAGTTTGAAGTTTGGAACGTTATTCTCATCTATGTCAAGTACAAAGAGTGGTATATGGAGGTCTCAACCACCGAAACCCATACTGAGATCGTCCCGGTACCCTTTACGCTTTGGTCAGATTCACGACAACAGCTCGTCAGAAACGCTTACCAACTCCTTGCCATCGCATGGGTTCTTGTCCTCTCCATCCACTCTGAAGAAACACTCTATTGGGCATATTTGATTGGAGCTATCCGAGGGAAAGACACCGGGACCTGGTACAAAAGTCCGCATTTCAAGATCTGGGTCTTTGTTTGTCTGCTTTGCGCCGGTGTTATGCCGGGTGTAGCCAATATCGAGACCGACGACCTGACAAAGATGGAGGATAACATCTTCCTCGCTGGATCCATCTCCGCCTTCATCCTCTTTATCGGCAGTGTCTGGCTCCTCATTGTCTTCCCTCGTTTTATCAAGGAATCAGTAAGTTTTTTAAATAGGAATCCCAACCCTTATGAAGATTGGAATGACTCACGAGAAAAGTTTAGCGACGCCAAGGTGCCAATCAAGATGTACTCGCCCGCCTCCAGTACTTTAAAGAACTCAACATCGTCCGCACCCTCTTCCGATTCCTGTACTGTGTCGCCATCTTCACCCTCGCCATTGACGGCCGCACGGCATCCAAGCACGTCAACTCTCACCCATTCTGGCTTGACTTGTTTTACATCTGCGGTCTTTTTTCCGTCTTTGCGTCCAACTCTCTCTCGCTCATGATCCTCCTTCCTCGAAACATGGCACATGAAGCCGGGTACGTTCCCGCGAACCAAGTGTTTGTTCGACAAACCCGCCGCTGTCTTCCCCTACACAATATCCCGCATACGGGTGGCAAAGCCCAGCTTTTCGGCACATCCACCGTCAATTCCTCGGCCGGCGGGAAATTCGCACCATACTCTTCTTCTTCTTCCTCTCCTTCTTCAGAGGGTGTTAAACAGGGTACCCGCCTTGACCGGATGGTTTATAGTTCTTCCCCTCTACGCGATAACGGATCTCGACGAGGATCCAAACCGTGGGATGTCCTGGGCGAGAGACTTAATCTCGATGCGACTGATATAGAGGATATCGAGGTTGGTATCGCTATGGATGCGGATCCGAGGAGGGTGCAGAGAGAAAGGGAGGAAGAGGAGAGAAAGGTGGGAGAGACGAGTAAGTTGAGTCAGATGACGACGGATAGCGATAAGCCGTTTGCGAGGACAAAGGGTGAAAGACTGTTGACAGAGGGCGAGATGGTGAATGAACCTACTAGCCTTGTGAGTAACAACAGTTTTTCCCTAATAACCCTTTTCCTTGGGGAACAGTTGTTGACGGTCAGTTTCCGTGGGGTGGTGGGGGGATTCCCAGCTTGATCACTTTCGCTCCCCTGCAGACTTTGCAAACCCGCCAAGACCGCGGGATCTCAATATCCTTATTGTCACGGATACAGTCGAAGTTGAAGAGAAGAGTTGAAAAGTGTTTGGTTCTTTTTTTGTCTGTTTCTGCTCCTGCGCCCACCCCTTGCTTTCGGATATATAGATTTATCATTGTTGGTCCGGTAAAAAGGGTTTCGTTGTCTTGTCGGGGTTGTTCTCCAAAAGTGAGACATTATAGCATCAGTTGTCAAGCCTCCTTTTTGCTGTTTACATCAGTGTATGGATATCTATACACATGTATACCTATACGCCCATCGCATCTTGTATCTAATAATTCTCTCTATACGCCTCTTAACCACCCCCATCCTCTCTGTATATAAATATACAAGTCGAACACCGCCTCGTATCGCTGCAGAACCAGCCTTTTTTTTAAAGACCCTTGTTAAAGTAAATAGGTCCCTCATACGCCTTGAACCGATTCTCCAACTTTGCGGGAGACGTAGAAGCCCTCTGGGGGAAGTAGGCGATCGCCGGGGGCAGGAATACGCCCAAGGAGAGACCGATGAGGGTGAGCTGGGTGAGGCTCGAAGCGAGTTTACCACGGGGGCCGGAGAATGCACCCTTGTTGGTGAGGAGGGTCATGACCATTGGGGGGATGATAAGTATGGGACTATACTAAACGTCAGCGCGGGCCATGGAGGATGAAAGGAAGGAAAGGAAAGGAAAGGAAAAGAGAGGAGGTTTAACGGACATGTTGGTGAGAACTCTACTGGCGGCACTCTGCATGACAGCCATCTGGCCAGCTTTTGCGCTTTTCCCCAAATCCTGCTTTTGCTCATACCCCTCAACAGGGTCATGCGTAACCTTGAACACTTCCACACCGTCGCGCATTTCTTTCCATCGGATACAGGAGATATTGACGACACCGGCGCTGGCGACGGAGGCAAAGGGGACGAGCTTGGCGAGGAGGTCCTTGGTGGTGGGGGAGACGCGGAGGCGGGGGACGAGGCGGGTGAGGGAGACGGCGAGGACGACGGAGGTGAATGTGGCGGCGACGTACGCTAAAAGTGAGATTGATTTGGATTAGCATGGGGTCATCCGGGGACGGGACGTACCAGTGCCGATTTCCTGAGGGGTCATCTCGATAGACTTGTTGGCGTTGCTAAAGTTGACCTAGATAACTGTTTGAGAAGGGCGTTTAAAAATGCAACGAGAGGCTCACAGCAACGTTAAGAGTCTGGTTGGCCCATTGCCAGAAGATGATACTCTTCAAACTGGGGTTGGGCATGAGCATACCCGCCTGTTCTTACATCAGTCACTCGTATGGAGTGCTCGATTGATTGATTAATCTCACGCATATTCTGGTCGAGTGTCAGTACGATTTAGATCTAGAATCTACACATCCAGGTGGAGACACTTACATCAAGTTGGTAGGTACAAAGGCTGACATCCTGAAAGGCAAGGGCACTGGCCTGCCAGTATCGGGGTGTATTGATGAATTGACCACTTGGATTTCGTCAACATTCGGGCGTCCGGGCTTATCATGCTGACTTACGCTGCTTGGCATGGTCATAAGCCGCCTTTTGTTCCCTGGTCACCCACGTCCCGGCTTTACCATTCTCCTTGATCTGGGATTCGAAACGGGTGACATCCCTCTGAGCTTGCTGGAGCTTTGCAGACGAGGCGAGGAGGGTGAGGGGAGAGGTTGTAGAGTAAAAGTATGCGAGACGACCGCCTGTTGGCGGTGGGATGTGGTTAGTATTTGCGGTTCAGAGGCGAGTGGATGGGCGGATGCGATGGACTGACCGTAGGTGCCGAGGTCGAAGCGAGGTTTAGCTACGTCGGGTCAGTGCCGTCTCCGCCGGACAGCTCTGCATGCTTACAGATGTCGTAGAGGCCAGCGCTGTCGCTCATTGCAGCGGTGTTTTCAGCAGATGTGGAAAGAGGAGATGGTGAAAATAATGCGCGAGTGAAAAATGGCTGTTATCTAAGCGCTTTTTGCGTCGCCGGTCTTACATACAATCCACACAAAAATGGGGCTCTCCCAGTCGTCCCAGAATCCGGCGCCCGCCCCCCCCGCCCCCGCGCCGTCCCTCCCCGCCCACGCCCCGCTCGCCAGCCAGGGCATCCTCTCCCTCTTCCTCCCCACCCCGCCGCCCCTCCTCACCCACGACCACATCCCCCCCACACTCGCCGACATCATCCGCATCACCGCCTATCTCGTCCACCTCGGCCTCCCCCTCGAGCTCGCACTCCGGATACTAGACGAGGCGCGGTACTGGGCCGGGTGCAGGCGGGAGAGCAAGAAGGAGGTGATGGTGTACTCCACACGCGAAGGCGGGTATGTCAAGCGCGGGGCCGAGTGGTCTACCGGCCAGGAGGACGAGGTGCCGCGGGGCGCGATGGCGAGCGGTGGCGGGCTGGACGGCGGAAAGGGAAAAGTGTGGTACCTTGTGTCGAGCCCGATTGGATGTTTCGGTGATCCCACGCATACAAGAGCGGGACATGGAGAACGAAGGGCGTGGGTGAAGCAAGTCGTGATCGAGACGTTTTCAAAGGATCAAGGATGGTCAAACTATGCCCAGCATTATGGTCAGTCCCGGTATTCGCTCAGTGTGCTTGTCACTCACCAAACGTAGGCACCTACAACAGCTCGTACTCCTGGTTCGAAGTATCCCTCCTTAGAGGAGACAAGGAAGTCCCGGGCTCTCGCCACATTGTCCAGCACAACGTCCACGGTCAGTCAAAGATTACAAGACCTTATCCGTCCAGAGCTAACACTACTTTCATGCTCTCGCAGCCGGGCAATACTGTAAATACCACACCAACACTCTCACAATCGAGCATCCTGCGCTCCAATTAGCCCAGCAAGGCGACCGGATCGTACTTTGGGTACGAGCACTTTACCCCGGGTGGAGCAACTGGATACGGTAAGTCTTTAACTTTTCAAACTCTCTTGCCTTCCCAAGCTCCGCCCGATCTGCTCCCAGGGATTGGAATTGACCTGCTGACTCCTGACTCTTCGACTCCTTATCGTCTTGTCCTTGGACAAAAAAAAATCGCACCATCCAGGGAAGGCGCCATCACCGTGTTCAGTGCTCCATTCCCCCAGGCCTGATGACTGGCTCGATCGATCACCCTGCTTGATTACCTTGGCTTTGTACTCTACGTATCCCTTGTTGTTTGTCAGTGTTGTAAAGTATAGCTGCATACGTCTCTGCACCTTGTTGCATATCACTCATAATGCATGGAGCAGTGTAGAATCGACAAATAATAGTTCCATGGCGCGACTGATTTCAAAAAAATCCCATTCTCTCCTAGTCAGAACCACCTCTCGAGACACACTCTTCTAGTCGCTTCAACAAACCATGAAGACGAGTCGGACCCTAGCTCAAAGGCTCTGCTGGTCATAATCAAACCCTCCCAGACGACCTAAGCACCCAAAGTCTAAACCCTGGTCCAAAACCACACACAATACCTGTACTCCTTTCTCACGACTCTCACACGTCTCTGCTACTTGCTGCTGGCCTGTGAGAGCTGAGGACAAGACGTCAGGAAAGGAAATGAAAAAATAAAATGGGTTCACGCTACATCGTCATAGACTTTGGTCTAGTACTAGATCATCTGTTTTATCGCTGTTTATGTTATCATTCTTCTTGTCGAGAGGGAGAAGAGAAGGAGGAGCAGGACCATGCGCACGGACCTCGGGCGAATGCGTTTCTCTCGAATATATGAATAACTCTTTTCCCCATTTGTATCTTGTTTTCTTTCATCCACCTCTTTTTCTTTCTCCATAATCCTCTTTCCATCCATAGTCCCCACTCCACTTTCTTTTTCCTTTTCACTCTTTGACGCTCCAAGAGTTCCTCTCTCACCCTAAACGTACCCTGTATCCCACTCCACTTGTCCAGATAAACGGATCAACCAACCCTATAGTCACTCCTTCAGTACTTGCCACCCTTCTTGTCCTTACCCGTCCAACATGTCCTCTCTCTCAAACATCTCAGACAATGTCCCCACCCAAATCCCGATCACCGAACAAACCTCTCTTTCCGGTACTGATACGAGTCTGAACAATGTACCTTGTATCACGCTTGAACGACCACAAAAAGGCCTAGATGGTCAAAAGTCGGATGATAATGAGGCGAGAGCTGAAAGCAAAGGTGCTCAGGGTGGCGAGGTAAGTTTGCTTTTTTTGAAGACGGTTCATTGTTGCTAATGAGGTGTGATTTTAAAAAAAAAAAGTCTTTGGGAAATGCCCTATCGACTGATTATTCCCAACACAAGCCAGGTGTTCATCATGATTCAACAGGTCGAGTAAAGGCGCAGGACGCCAACACTGCTCCCAAGCATGATACGCACCTCGCCAAAGAAAACTCTTTCCCGCAAGTCCTCTTTTTTTTCCGGTAACCGACAAACAAGGGTCCATGCTGATACCCTTTCGTTGACAGAACTCTTCATCCAGCGCCTTTTAACCCCAGTCCTTTTCAGCACCATACAAATCCTTTTGTCTTTGTCCCCCCTCTCCCATATCTTGGAGCCCTAGGCCAAATTGCTTTACCACCTTCTGGCTCATATCCACAAAGGCCGCTGACCGCTGGCGGATCCAGTGAGTTGATGTGGAACCATCAGTTTAACAATGGTCATCCATACCAGGATCAAGGCCACAGTCATTTTGAGGGGCCGGACAGCTTGAAGAGGCCTTACAGTGCCCCATCGGAGGGTAATTTGAAGAGGGCGAACAAGAAGATGAGGGGAGTTGATGAGGCAAGCGGTGGATATTCTTCGGGAGCCGATCGGGTGCATGGTTATTTGGCTCGAGAGTTTGACCCAAGCATCTTGAAGGAGCACCCAGAGAACGGTGCTGAGCACATTACAAAGTCAAACTACTTTCATCCGGCCCTTGGAAAAGCAAAAGGAACACAAACTTCTGCTCGTAACAACATTCAGGATCCCTCGGATATAGCCGTACCTGCTGTCGCCAAAATCCCAGCAAACGATGGCATCTCTACTGCTACTACTTGTCGCCCAAACCGACACAGCTTTAATACTTGGTTTCAATACATGCCTTCAGGACATATACTAGCCAACAAGCATACCACTCCCCATGGCCCGAACGACTCTGGAAGCATCGCAAAGGCCGTCATCGCTGGACGTTCGTTTGATATCCGGCATCCACCTGTCCTTCGGTCGACGGCCAACAGCCATATCGCCATGCCAACTTCCGATGACAGCTATACGGCCAACAGTTCCGACTATGCGGGTATGTCGCTTGTGACTCCATCAATCCGCAACTTGATTTATCAGCCCGATCCCTCTATGCACCTGAACAAGGATACTGGCAGCGGCTCTCCTTCGCAGGCTTATGGATACCCTCCTCTGTACACCCAGCACCTACCACCTTGGCTAAACACCCCTGGATCGACTCAGCAATTTGCCTTTGGATCCCGCCTTGGAACGTCGCCTACACCTGGTCAGGACGTATTGGATAATGAACTTTTCAACGCCAAGGAGAGACCGCAAACTGTCCCGGCCTCGAGTAATCTTATGCCCTTTGGTTCCTCATCAAGTACAAACTTGCCTTCAGCATTCGATAGACGCATGTCTTTTCCCTTTATCTCTCAGCCACCAATCAGCCCCTACTTGGACGCCGATGCCCAACAACTCCCTCTATTGCTCCGCTCACTGGATACCAGCGTGGCCACGACGACGACTATCTCGGCAACGGCCCCCGCCTCTGTTTTGGAAGACAATGACGATGGGCATCCTCTCTCTTCGAGAACTATCCATCCCACTTCATGGATTACGGACGACCTGTATCAGTTTACGAGCCAAGGCCAGAAGAAGACTGACCTGACAAGAAATCCCGAGAAGAAGACCAAGGCAGAGACGTCCACTTTTTGTTCGTGCCCTGTGATGCATGCTCCCAAAGCGGGAGAGATTGGAGGTGGGAAATATCATATGTGTTCAACCAGAGTAAGCGCCAAAAGGGCAAAAGTACAGGGGCATACCATGTGCTCATACTGTGTGGGTCCATCTTGATTGTTCAGTGTTTGTATACAAGAGGCTAAACAGATAGGGGTTAGATTGGCCGTGACGGGCATGTTGAGGAATACGTTTCTGATCGTATGACCGCTGGCAATCCCGACAAGCTCTGCCTGCTGTACATCATGTATAGGGAAGCCAAGGACAAGAACAGCTCAAAACCTGGAGACAATAATCGCTGGCAAAAGTTTTGGGAGCTTCATCGCGGTGAATTGGTTAACGAAGCACAAGCAGAAGCTCTTTTGAAAAAGTACAAGGATAACCCTGTAAAGCATGGCGAAGGTACCGATACCTCTGGCAGCTCTGCAGAACCCGAGTTTCCTCCCGACCGCTCTACCGTTTCCTCCCTTCATCCATCGTCTGCGTCCACAGCTCGCACCACCACCACCACAACAACCCTATCGAGCGTCATGCCTTTCAAGAGTACACACTATATCGTCGACGAAAACAACAAGCTCGGTCAGCAAACATTAGTGGGCGATAACTATATTGGCGGCTTGGTGGAAGAATACAACGTCGATGTGGATGAACCGGCGAGAGTCGAAAAGACCCTTGGCGGGCATAGTCTCCTGAAAGGAGATATGGAAGAATATGAAGGTTTGAGTCGCGAGGGCAGGTTTAGTCTGACTCCTGACTCTCTCTATTCGCCAGGAGGGGATGACACCTCGTCTGATGAAGGATGGGGTGCGGATGATAGTCTTTTTGAACCTAGGTATGGGGGATCGCTTCTCATTTGTGAGCAACTTTGAGAACGACCAATGCCTCCAGTCTCCAATACACACGCAAATTGTTCAAAAGTTGTTTTTAACGTGTGATAGGGTACGTGTTTTCGGTCTTTTGGTTTTTCGTTCTACTCGTTTGTTGTCTCTTGTATTCTTTTGTACATCTTGTTCTTGACCTACATGTATGTTCGCTATCCTCTTACTGTCCGCCATATTACAGTTTGCGACGGCGACACACGAAAGTAATGTTCCTAGGCTTACAAGGCCTTTTTATGAGTATGCAGCACTTTGAGATAACGATGGTTTAAAGATAAATATGATAGTTATTCCTAGTTCATGCATTTTCTTGTTTCAATTCAACAGTCAAGAAGTTATCTTCTTTGTGGGGTAGTTTGTAACGGTACAGATAAATAATTACATGATTATAGTCCATTCCAAAATTATTTACGACAAGAGATACAGGGCCTAATATATCATATTATTCAAGATATATGGTACAGATACGAGACCATTATGAAGATTTTCCCCCTTGCATTCCAACCTTTTACTCCCTCCTAGACGGAAAGTCACCTGGCATTGAATTGCTTGGCGTTTGCGTTTTCCGTGAAGAAGCTTATCTGCGTCTCCCTATAATTATCCTCGATGACGGTAACGTTGCCACTCTTCAAGCTAAGCATGTTCTTGCTATAGGAGGTGACATCGTGCCTAGGCCAATAGGTTTCGTTTGAGTAGGGGTCGCGGCAGCCGCATTCACCGTTGGGGTTGTGGTAGTAGGCAAAGTTGAGCCTGTGATTGTTTCTCTTGTCAGCCAGCTTTTGACTCCCGGGCCACGAGAGAAGAGAGGGAAGGGAGAGAAGAGAAGATTAACTTACCAGTAGTTCATTATTGTGTCTGAGAGTCGTGCGTCGGCTTCGGTGTAGTTTGCACTGGACCCTGTCTTCCCAGAAAGTCCGGGCCTGGCACCACCCAAGACGTAGATTACTTCTGAACCATGGTGCGCTATTTGGGGATTCAGTGATCAGCATGAGCTCATGTCTCTTCAAGGAGTGGGAGAAGGGGCGCGACTCCGACAGAGAGAAAAGAAGGGATAGAAGAGGAGATATAGAAAGAGAGAACGTACATCCAAGATATGGCGGAGCCCCCGGCGTATACTGCTCAAATAGATAAGTCCAAGTCTGGGTATTCCCATGCTTGTTTGATTCTCGTAAAAAGAATCGCCTGGGTGCCTGGAATTGGGCATCACCGTAGATGGCGGCAAACTGCTTGAATGAGGGGTCGAGGCCGAATGTCTCATTACCCGTGTCGAATGGTCTGTGATTCAAATCAGCTCCCAGCTGGCAGAAAGTGGGTGGGCGAGTGGGCGAGTGGGAAGGAATGGAAAAAATTTTGGGAAAGGGGACTTACGATCCGAGGGAAGGCACATTAGGGTATAGAGCAAGAACTTTTTCCAGCGTCTCCTTAGTTGGGTCAACCGGTTCGCCGAGGGCTATGATACCAAGACCGTAAAGAGTACTGTTGATCGTAGTGGGAACAAAGTTTGTGCCTCTGTTCAAAAACAGGTACTATTTGTTAGCCAAGTTTTGCTCCGATCACACTTGTCGTGAAGGGATAGATAGGCTTGATAGGAAAAAATTAAATTGGGAAACTTACTCGTCCTTGTTGTTACCGGTGATGAAGGGCTTTTTGGCAAAATGGCCTTCAGAAATGAGAGTATGAGGAGAACCAGGGATAAGTTTTCCGTCAATGGTTGGGCCTAATGGAAACAATTAGACTGATATCCCGCCTTTGACTTTGATGACGGCTCACCGAAGATAAATCTGCAATCAACTATATTAGCACAAGCCTAACGAACATGTATACCGCTTCCCCCTAATCCAAACTTACCCAGCTGAAAACTGAGCCTGACTCTGCACTGTCAACTGTCCTTTCAACAAGTTCTGCGCAGGCATCTCTTTTAAACACTGGAACTGCGTGACGTTCTTTTCAGAAGGAGTTGTGCAGTTGGTAACATCCAAGAGAGAGACGTAGGCGCTTTCCCATGTAGTATTGGTAGGTCCTAAAGGGACTGTAGATTGGGCTCCACTCTCCATGATCTGTCCAACGTTCATGTTTAGTACTAGTTCTGGTTTTACCGTTTAGAGGTGGTTGAAAAGGACGGGGTGGACTTACAGCGCCGCTGAAGAGGGTAGTGCTTTGGTTCAAGAAAAGTAGAGAGATGGAGATAGCACCAGCAGATTCTCCAAAGACAGTCACCTGTTATTATTTTTTTTGAAAGGAATTAGCTACGACATAAAGTATAGTCAAGAGAGGCTTTACCTTCTCGGGGTTACCTCCAAAGGCCCAAATGTTCTCTTGTACCCAAGTAAGACCTTTAATGATATCTTTTAAACCCAAATTGGCAGCATGGTTCTCCGCAAATCCTGACCCGGTGCTTACCGGGGAAATCAACCCATCAGCTCTTAATCGTTCGGACATAAAGAAGAGAAAAAGCTCACCCCCATCCGAAAGCACCTAGACGGTAGTTGAGAGCGACGTAGATGAATGGCTTATCCTGCAATTATTTGTAAGTATGCAAAGCCACTGTGCAGCAAAGGCTTACAGTGTGTTGAGCGTAATTAAGAATGGCTGTGCCAGGGTACATATTGTTAGATCCCCCGGTGAACGACCCTCCGTACCTGAGTTACGTTCAGCTTTCGCCCAAAATCGAACATCGGATAATAAGGAGACACATACACCCAGACCATGACAGGGAGCCAGTTATTCGTAGCATTCGACCCAGCAGGAGCGTATACATTGAGGTACAAGCAATCCTCCGAGATGGTCAAGTTGTTTGTGGAGTTGTCCTGCATACATGCAGGAGGAGGGGTGGTAGCTTGGAATGTGCTCGAGTTGTAGATGTACGACTGGGGAGGAGAGAACCTTAAATCACCGACGGCTATTTTTTTTTTAGGTTAAAGTTAAAAAGTTTATCTTCTTGAGAATTAAACCTGTGGAAAGTTACGTACGAGGGCGGGCAAAGGGAATGCCCAGATACACATCTTGCCCGACATCTGGCATCCTGGTGCCCGTGAGCGTAATAGGTTTGCCATCAGAGGTATCAGGGTAGATCGATACAGTCGGAGGAGCCGCATTCTCCACATTGTTATGACGGGAAAGGATAGTCTCGTGACCGCCCGAGGTACTGGGTGTGTTTGAAGCACTTGCTGCACTGTTTGCGCTGGATTGAACAGCTGAAGATGCAGCAGCAGGAACACTACTTTCTGCGCTCAAGGCAGCAATCGAAGCAGACTGTGCGACAGACCCAGCACTAGAGGTCGCTTGGCGTGGGGGCTGGAGTGGGGATGCGTCTGCGACGAAGGGCAAAAGTAGGGGAAAGATATTGAACCAGCGCATGGTTGGTAATGAATGTGGTGCGATGGAAAGGTGGCGTAGAGATCATTTAGGATGCCCCACTTTTTATAGGACAGCTGAACATCATCTGGGCAAATGTCGTATGACGGGAAGCATAAGCGCCAAATAATCATCCCGCCGGCCATCGTTCCATCCACCACTTTTTTCGGCTTTCGGCAAGGCGGCAATTAGGCACATCTATTACGTGTTTGTTGTTGTTATTTATCGATTATTCGGCCATGCCCACCGTTGTACTTAACATGGAAATGGCGTTGGGCATCGAGCAAATGCAATCTGATAGCCAGATCTGTAGACATACACGGCGTTCTGTTTCTGACATAATTTTATTTGTTGATGTCAATTAATTAATGATTTCTACGCCAAAATGATCAAATAAAGGCAACGGTTGGAAATTTGGTAGTCTCGAGTTTGTAACTAGACACTAACAAGAGAGCAATGTTAAAATTGGGGCTGTGAAGAGGCTTCGTGGTTTCTTGTCAGTCACAAAGTACCATGATATCGGGTTGACTAGCAAAGATTTTGAACTTTGAGAACAGGTTATGCTTGTAAACAGGCGACACTTCTGTCGCTGTTCTGTTCCCGATCAAATGTAGTTGTGTGTATGTATATATTTAGCGCCAAATTTGATTGTATTATCTTCTTCTTCAAACCAGATCAGTGACGCTTTGTACGGATTCTCTGAAACGGTATTGCCTGCATAAACTCTTGAATGTAATCATGATCACATCCTTGAAGAAGTGTCATCATCTTGTGCATCTGGCAAAGTCATCCCAAGCTTTAAAGGCTTGTCTGTCTCTTTCCTCCTTCAATACAAACTTGAGGCTATTGGCTAACACGTGTCGAACCCCCTCATCGAGCACATAATGAGGAGCATTATTTTTTTTTGTGACAAGGAGTTTCGAGGAAAAAGGAAGGGAAACAGCCAGCAGGTGCGATTTGAGCCAGATTTGAGCGCGCTTATGGGCAACTTAACTTGTAATTATTAATTGATTATTAACCTGCGTTTAGGAGGTTATCAATTCTATAATCTGACTGACGTTCCGCACTGATACGTAACAACCACGTGACCTGTCAACATTGCCTGGATTTACTTTCGCGAACGAAATTCGCGGTATACATCGATCGATTAGAGAATATAGTCCCACTTGAAAATGAGCAAACTCCCGGGGGTAAAGCATAAAGTCATTGGCCTCGTATCCGGCGGCAAAGACTCGTGTTTTAATCTCATGCACTGTGTCGCTAACGGCCATGAGATTGTTGCTCTTGCTACGTTAACCCCTGAGCCTGGCATCGGTGAGTTTTCTTCCCTTCCCCAACAGAGTCCCTTTTGTTTCCATAGTCCACAAGCCAATTAACGGTTGTAAGCAACTAGATGAGCTCGACTCGCACTTGTACCAATCTGTGGGGACCCATCTGCTCCCGCTCCTTGCCGAATCCATGTCCCTGCCCTTATACACCAAGGTCATCCGGGGGAAAGCCATCTCCCAAGGCGCCGAATACGGTTCCCGCCTCCGCCTGGGCGCGGGCACTGGCCAAAAAGGCGATGAGACCGAGGACCTCACATGCTTGTTGTCCGACGTTCTGGAGGCACACCCGGAAGCGACGGCGTTATCGTCCGGTGCGATCTTATCGACGTATCAGCGCTTACGGATCGAGCATGTCTGTGGCCGGCTGGGTCTCACGAGTTTGAGTTTCTTGTGGCAGAGTGAGCAGTCGCGTTTGCTTGATCGGATGCTGGGCAGCGGGGTGGAAGCTGTGATTATGAAAGTTGCCGGGGTGGGCTTGGGGGTCGGGGTGGTAGGCAAGCAGTTGGGGCAGATTAGGCCATTGTTGGCGAAGCTTGAGGCGCAGTACGGTTCACATCCGGCCGGAGAGGGGGGTGAGTATGAGACCCTCACGCTGTCGACCCCGCTATTCTCGCATCGGCTAAAGTTGGTCAAGACGGAGACGGTAGTGACGGATCCGGAACCGTATACTGTTGCGTACCTCAAAGTGGAAGAGGCGGTATTGGAACCAAAGGAAGGGTGGGTGAAGCCTACAGTGGAGGAGTTGAGGGGGATGTTGGGGCTGGATGAGGAAGGGGAAGAGCAGGTGGGGGTGGAAGGCCTGGACGAGGAGGGGAAAGAGAGATTGGAAGAGTTGGGCGAGAGGGAGATGGAAGACGTACGGAAAGAGGGAGGCGGGGTGGAGCTGGTGGAATGGAGTGCAGGAGGCGTGGGCGTGGGCGGGGGAGAGGTGCAGTTTGTGAAAAAGAAGAGGTGGTTCACCGCCAGCGTGCAAGGCGTTAGCCTCTCCTCTGAAGATGTAGGCCAAGATCTTCTATATTGCTTCATAGCTATTTCCTGTAAGTCCTCCTCCATCAGCCAGTTCCATCCCTTTTTGGCTAAAACCGCGCCCAGCCAAACTGCAATCGGAAAACCTCTCCCTCCCCCTCCACTCGACTCACATTACCCTCCTCCTCTCCTCCATGTCTCTCTTCCTCCCCGCGAACGAAAAGTACAAGACGTATTTCGGTACGAGCCCTCCCTCCCGCGCGACTGTTGCTGTGCCCCTTTCGTCTGGGAGGGTGCGCGTAGAGGTCATCGGGTTTGACGATACCCCTCTTCCCACGCCATCTTCTTCCGATGGCGAAGGGAGAGGTTCGATAGGAAATCGGTCAGCGCTCCACGTACAAGGATTGAGTTACTGGGCGCCGGCCAACATCGGCCCATACTCCCAAGCTGTCCTTGTCGCCTCCCGCCTTCATCTCGCCGGCCAAATCCCACTTATCCCCGCGTCCCTCACTCTGCCGCTCGCACCGGCCTTACCGAAATCGCCGTACCCGCATCAGGCGACGCTGGCGTTACAGCATGTAGGGAGGATAGTGCAAGCGCTGAAGAGTCGGAATGCGACAGGCGGTGGGTGGGAAGGGTGGGTGGAAGGTGCGGTGGGGTGGTGGGCGAAGAGTGGGGATGGGGAGAGCGGGGAAGGGGTACAGGTTACGAGAGATGCATGGAGAATATGGACTCGGCGTGTAAGTGTTCAGTGTGTAACTTTTGCAGCAGTCTAATGGAAGCTGAGAAAACAACAACAACAACAGAATGGAGGGGAGCGTGCGCCGATAGCGTTTGTTCAGGCGAAAGAGTTGCCCAAGGGAGCGTTGGTAGAGTATCAAGTGAATTTGCATACCGGACGACGGGACTATACTACCCAGGCCGCGAAAGAAGATGAAGGAGATGATGAGGAGGAGCTTGAGCCTGTGTACGAGAGTGGGAAGGGACAAGGGGTATGGTGGGAAAGCTGTCATACGAGTGGGAAAGTACAGCGAGGAAGTCGGGGCTTGGTTTTTGTGAAAAGTGGGTCCAGGCGAAGAAGAAAGATGAACTGACAAGCGGCGCAGATGTCGATGCATTCGCCAGCCTCTCCCAGCATAGAGAATCCGATCGCAAACTGGGGTGTTTACTCTCCAAAGCAGTGTCTATTCGCGTCTACCACCTGGCCCATCTCGATCCCGCTAGACGTAAGTCCAGAACTCTGGAACCGGTTTTTTTCCCGCGCGCTTTTTCATTCTTCTTTTTCGAGGGGCCGTTTTTTGGGCTGACATTCCCCATGCGCAGTTTCGTCGGTGGTACCGTCACTGGGCGGTGTCTGCACGCTGGTTCCTGTGTTCTCGGTGCATGACCGGGACGGGGAGAGCGTGCAAGTTGCGCTGGAGGTGTTTGGGGAGTAGCAGTAGTATAATGGTGCATGCATGCGTGGTGTGGCAGCTGAGATGGTGGGCTTTTTGGGGTCTTTTTGTTTTTGAGACTGTCCCTGAAGACGCGTCGCGTGGCCTTTGCTCGCTGTTCGTCGGTGGCCAGATCTGGGTCTGATTGTTTCTTCCCTACTGTGTTCTCCATCTACCATACTGCTTTCTACTCCCCCGCTCCCACCACACTCATTCCCCCCACGCACGGACACTGTCCTCGCTGGCCGAGCGCAGTCCTGCTTTACCCACAGTCCTTCCACCGTCCACTCCTTTCACCGGCTTCCCTGCCCTTCGGCTGTCCCGTCAGCACCATCTCTGGAACACTCAGTCAGCCATCCCAGTACATACCAGAGCGCTCCCTGCATCTACTCCAGAGCCCACTCCATTATTCAAACCCAATAACATCCCGCAGACATGTGCTGTGAGGCTGATTGGAAGCGAGAGGTCGTCCCCGACCACAAGGTGAGTCTATCTGGACAGGCTTCCATAGAGCGTCGCTGATCGCTGCCTAGTTCGATTTCATCAATGTGAAGGAATTCCACAAGGGCGACATATGGACGAGGATCAAGTGGGTTGTTGTGTTTTGACAAAATACCAGAGCTGACTCTGTGCTCAGGTACATCCTTCGATATGTTTTCCTGTTAAAATCGGTCGCGGTCTATGCTTTGGACATCTTTACTGCGGTAACTATGGTCTCTTCCGATCACGTATGTCCTTTCATCAACATCTCAACCATAGCTGATGAGTATACGTGCACAGTGGACAAATGCCATCACCTCTAAATGCGACAGCGATTGTGTGGTGGATGTTCAGTTCAAGATTGCCAAATGGGTGTTTGTCGGGTGCATCATCTTTTCCTTCCTTCTACTTGGATACGAAACATACAAGGCGAAAAAAGTCATCGATTCTAGAGATATATCGTATGCTTTTACCAATTTGTTGGCGAATGACTATTATTCTTTCCGTGAGTCAACCGGAAACAGATGAATATCGCAAAACTGTCAAGCTGATCAGTGTTAAAGGATCATATGACAATTTTTGTCTCTTTTGTCAAATTGAATCATCGTCAAAGAAAAAGGATGACCTGGCATTCTTCATCTTTTTCACGTTCAAGGGTAAATTCTTCTTATACATCAGTCGCCAACCTGGCTAACACTGTCCAGGCTGGAAACGGTTACTCCTTGCCGACGGGCCCCGTCAATCCATCAACGCTATCCTTCTCTACTCTTTCGCCGCCGCCAACAATTTCCAAACGTCAGACATCCCGGCTTACTGGGACAACTCTCTCGTCACCGCCCTCCTTCTCTTCTCCATGATCTTCACCGTCCTCGTCTTTGCCGGCTCTCTCCTCCTCCTCATCGTCGCTGCCGTCACCTACATTCCCCTTCTTTGCTACATCCAAGGCAATTTGAAAGAATACGTTTGTCACAAGATAGATAAACGGATAGCAGAGTTGATCAAGAAGAAGCAGAGGCAGAGGATTGCAAGAGCTGCTGCGATTGACAAGAAGCGGGCAATGGCTGGTGGTGTGGCCGGCGCAAGCATGGGGCGGAGGACATCAAAGGACGGATCTGATTTGGACGATTATGGGTATGGAAGAACGCCTCAGCCGACGTTACCCCAAGTCTCACTCGATGACGATGATTATCAAGATGATATCAAGTTGCGAGCCAAGATCAAAGCTGAGAAAGCGGGCATGAATTTCCCTTCTTCCACCCCGGGCCCAAACGAGTACCCGCCCGCTCCCCCCGCTATGGGAGGAGAGTATGGAGTCTATCAGGACTACGGAAGTTCAACGAATTTGGTAGGCAACGCGGCTCCCTTGGGGATCTCCTACCCTCCCTCGGTGGTCACCCCGGGACCCAGCGGTGGTCCGGTCCCATCACATTCAAATTCAATGTCTTCCTTGCCTTCTTTACCATCCTATTCTTCAGTGAACGTCAATGCCGAGATTCGACAACAGCAAGCACCACCGCCCTTACCCCATTCAAGCTCCTTACGGTCGATCAATAGGTATAACCCCGGTGGACAGGGTCAGCCCTCTGGTAGGCTGTCACCGTACGATCGGCATGATCAGTACGATTCGTATGATTCGTATACGCAAGACTATTTTTCGCATCCTCTGACTGTACAACCTCCTCTTCCATCAGCATCCCAGCCCCAGCCCCAGTTATACTCTACTTCTTCTTCTTCTACATCCCAACCCTACACCGTTAGCTCCTATCAGCTCCCGTCCCAGCCTCGGGTAGGAAATGAACAGGGAAGCATGATGGCCGGCGGGTATCAAGGATACATCCCCTCCCCCACGCCTGGGTATACGACTCGGGATCAGTACCTGTACGATACGGGTAGTAGTGCGTACGGAGGATATGGCGGCAGATAGCACATACACACATAGCACGCACACGAACAAGAGGAGGAACGTAACGCTATGTGATTCTGTTGTTGAGTAAGAGGAGATGGGAAGAGAGGGTTCGGTTCGTCAGACGCGAATTTTTTAATGGTTTTTTTCTTCTTCCTTCACACGTAACGAAAATAATGACTAGTGTCTTTTTATATTTACGAATGGATCAGAGATGTATGTATGATGGGGTGGTAATTACAAAAGGAACACAAAAAAAAGGACTTGTGCAGACATGGCAGGAATAGTTTGCGGTAGTATCATGGCTTCAGTGTATTACCACATATCGATGATTACATACCGTGCATGATTTACAGCCGTTTACACAACATACCAAAGAAGAAGAAAAAAAACGTGTCTTTGGGGGAAATGATTACAATGGCCGTCGTTTAAATCAAACATCGGCTTCTCTAGACAACATTTGACAACATTAACATTAGCAACACCAAGCAACCCAACGGCAGACCCCCACGAGAAAAGAGCAATTTTAAATTGGACCTGAAACAAGTCCTCACCAACTTGCATTCCCAAGCAGGCTATCCACCACTTTTGATCGCTTTCTAGGCGGTTCATCAGCTTCGTCTTCTTCATCGGAGACGTAGCCTTCCTCTGCCTCGCCTACGTGCATAGGGACCGGAGGTGGAGAAGACGGTTGTTTGGCCGAGTCGTCGGTGTATTGAGGTCGAGGTTGGGGAGAATGTTCGGGCTTTGGAGAGGATGGGACGACTGGAGGGACGACGGTGGTCTCGGCCTGGATGGCGGGATCACCTTTTCGGCGGAGAAGGTGGAAATGGCGTCTGACCACAAAAGTGTTAAGCCCGCTTTACACCATATTACGTTCAAATTCACAGAAGAAAAAAAAAAAAAAGGCCACTTACTCTTCATCGACGGTGAGCCACTGTGCTTCTTCGGGGGGGATCACCACATGAGTAGCGCGCTCGACCTTGATTTCATCCTTTTGGCCTGCAGGAGCTGTGTCCTCACTCTTGCCCTCGCCAACGGCAGACGGTGGCGTAGGAAGTACTGTCGGAGGAGGGATCGGCCAGCCTAGTCTACTGGAAAGATAGGTCACTATGCTGTCGGCATCGCCCAGGAGAGATACCTTTAGACAAGGACAAAAGTTAATAACTACCGAGAGGTGAAGATTAGGCGGAAAAGAAAAAACACTTACGTCTGGTTGTACATGGTACACGGGAGTGAGATTGATGAATATTTGTGGTACAGAATGCGGTATGTGTGCTGAAAAAAGTTTGTTTAGTTTCGCATTTTCGCATTTTAGTCTCTGCTAATAGCAAAAAAAGAAACAGAAAAAAACTCACTGAGTACTTCGCTCACTGGCGCCACCTTCAAACTGGTACCTATAACAACAAGCAAGTCCACCTCTTCGCGATCTTTAAATAGACATTCATCAAACTCTGAATCGAGTGCCTGGCCGAAAAAGGTTATATCTGGCTGTATGATTATGTTGGCCGGAGCATGTCACTTCATCGCAGATTATTCTACTCACCTTGATGATACCGGGTTCACCTCCTCCCCATTCATCTGCACTCTCATCATCGTCATCGTCGTCGCCATCATCCCACTCATCCGCTTTACCCTTCCCTTTAGTCCTCGCTTTCAACTTTTTCAACTTTTCTCTATAGGCTCTTCTTGCCTCTCGCTCAGCAGCACATATTTCACGGCAAGTGCCGCAGTACGGAATTTGCTGGGACATTATGTACGGTTCTATAGTCCGACCTGGCACTCGTTGTTTACAACGCTAGCGATAGCAGTAATCAGCAAGCAAAGAATTACGATTTCAATGAAAGTTGAGCTTACAAGGCAAGAAGCAGTCTTGAAGGAACCGTGACACTGCAAAACTCTCTCCACGCCTGCCAAGCTTTCTAAAGTATCTATGTTTTGTGTATAGTTCCTCAAAAGCTGTGAGAAGTAAGAATGCCAAATTCAAGGACGTATCAATATATAAACTTACAACACCTCGATCTTCTAACATCTTGATCCATCTATGACAAGGGCTGGGGACAAAGTTACTGGGATAGATTTGCTTGGCGAAGGAGCTATCCAAGCAATGTCAATGATATATACAATGTTAGCTACAAATGGCACACACTAGAAAACCTCTGGCTTTTCTCTAAAGTATCTGATGTCAAACATCTGTTGCGGGTCGTCCAGCTCATATTTTCCCTCTTCCTGTAGCTGGGCGTACAGACCGGTACTTGAACGAAAGTCGGGTATACCGCAAGAAGTCGAGATTCCTGCCCCAGAGAGCACAATGATCTTCTTAGACTTGGCTAGTAAGGAGACAGCATCATCTAAAGACGAGATGTCTCGAAGACGTTCACGTCTGCGCAAAATTCTGGAAAGGGCAACTTTGGCAAAGGGGAGTAATTGAATATCGGGAATTTCGGGAGACCGAAGAGAAAGCGGCTGCTCGGCCATGAGTTTGCCCTTTGACTGAAATCACGAAACGACGGCGACCTACAGGAACAAGACCAAAACCTAATAACAATTTTCGAAGCGATCGCATCTCACCGTCCTCTGTTAACGTTAGATAGCTTCTCAAGAAATTTACGATGCCATTCTCTTTGAGCTGGCGGGTATATTGATCCATCTCTTCATCAGTGTATCCATTCTCCGCTACAGGCAGCATTTGTCAGCACCGCCAATGTAGCATATCTGTATGGGTTACAAACACCCTGAGAGGTGTCCTATTGGAAACACATGAGGAGCCAAACCGACCTTCTTCAACTAATTTATCATATTCTCCATCAGACAAATTATCGCGTTCTTGATCGGAATCGTATTCCTCGGAGTCTATCTGATACGTGTCTCCGGGCCTGATCTCTTGTGCTGGTGGCAGAGGAACTTCTTCACTCAGGCTATATTGCGACAGATCTGGCTGTGACATTAAGCCAACGGGTTCGAGGTAGCGGGAATGTCGAGATATATGCCAATAGAAAGCTAAAGGCCGTCGGAATAATGGATGAAGCGAGAGTAAAGCGAAACGAACTGCAAAGCTAGATTCAAAACCACGAATAATCCAGGCACAGTGTAATCTTGCTAACATGAAATTACGTAAGGGGCCGCCTTGTACCGCTGGTAGTAGCTGGTACTGCTAATGATTTGATATGTATATTCAAAGAGAAATTGGCCAAGAATTTCTAATGCATACAATCAAACTCGCTTATGATTTGCGCAACTTTTGTCTGTAGGATGCACACATTCGATACGCTACATCGTTGGACAATTGGTTCCCAAAATAAAGCTGCAGGTTAATAACGTGACGCGATTGACTTGCGTGGACATCGACGCGGCAGGTAAACAATTCCAATCTTCGCTGCTTTCTTTGGTTTGCTTGTAGCTCATATCTTGTCCGTCGTCTTGGCCATCGAGATCCCATTTGGTTCTTATGTCCTTAGCCAGATATATTGACTGCAGCAAGATCTATTACTCTGGCTGCAGGTCGCAGGCGGTGGAGTAACCAGTCCTCTACGACTTAAGACCGCCAAAAATCTCGATTAGATGTCATCCAACCCGCCGATCCTTTCCATCCCCCCTCAGCTCTCTTCACCTGCCTCCCATATTCGCCACTATCTATCATCTATCCGACCGCATGCGGCAGAACATGCTCGTGCAGGTATCACTCACTTTCAGAGAGCGCTGGAAGCTGGTAGCTCGAAGACTCTTAGCAGCAAGGGTTCCGAAGGGAAAGAACCGATTATGTTTGGGAAGCGGCGAGATAGCAATGATCAGGATAGTGACTGGGTGACCACAAGGCAGGAAATAATGGAGAGAAGGAACAATACTCGGAAAGATATCAATAAAGCACCAGTTCTTATAAGCAACGATAGATCTCAGCTGAAAACGATCCAAAGTAACATTTTCAAAATGCCACTGGCTGCTGTCAAGGAAATCAATGGTTTCCCATCCAAGGAGAGACCCCAACGATCAACAAAGGAGAACGGCGATGAAACCAAGGATGCAGAAACGGAAAGCGCCCAGCGTGAGTATCCTCTGCAGATTCAAAGGGCAGCACGCAGTTCCTGACTTTATACAACATAGGTCGACTAGAACGCAAACTTCGTCGTCGTGAAAGAGCAGCAATTGGCAAACCCAAACTCCCTACACCTTTACGTTCAACCATTAAAAGCAAACGTAAAATTAAAGCGTCGTCTATCGATGGGTCGAAGGAAGAATCAGAAGGATCACTTGTTCTAGGCAAAGGAAAGAAAAAGGGTAAGAAGTACAGAACTATGCCGGAAATAGTAAAGACCTACCAAGCCAAGAACGTACAAGCGCTGGGTGGACGGATTACGGTGCGTTTTAAGGAGCGTTAGTACAATAGATCTCTGCTGATTGCTGTGGAAGGCCAAACCCGTCCAGAAGCAAGGTTTTTTGGGCCATGGAAAAGCATCATTACCCATTAGGTTACCTTCAGAGAAGGCTCGGATGGCTCCCCGTAAATCTATAATAAGGCTTGCCTTGCATCCAGAAAGTTCCTGACACTGTCCTGCAGCCCGAGTTTTTTCAGAAGACCAATTCCTCGGATCCCACGGTGCATCACTGGACCCGACGATGGATAAAGAAGTTTGGAGCCAATGGAAAATTCGAGCACCTCAACCGGGCCCCACGCTACGATCACAGTCCAAGGGAAAACAGCCACAGCAGCAATTGATTACTTCCCCGCGGTTGGTTCCGTCCCGCTCTTTACCTTCTCAACGTTCTCCTACACGTGCGTCGTCTATCAGGTCCATCATGCCTTCGAACCATCGTCAGGAAGTTGGTTCAGGATCCCGGTTTTCAAACGGCAGGCTCCCACCTCCAGGACGTACCAACTCCTCTAGCTGGCATACCGAAATTACAGAGGAGCGTTCATATAAAAAACAACAGCATTCAACGGGTCTTGACAAGAAGACAATTGTCAGTATTCAGTCTGAAGGCAAGGTTATTCCCGATCAAGCAATCATCAGCATTCACTCCGACCCCAAACTAAAACCTACCCCGACTGTTGATGAAGGCGAGCCGACAGCATTCGTAGGATCAATTTCGGACACCGCGCCTTTTCTTGGAGGTTCAAATGGTTTGGCTTCTACGCGGGGTGTACCTTGGAAGGAGAGCACGCCAAGTTTTGGGAGGCCTAATCATGTTGGAGATCTATCTTTTTGCCAAACACGCGTTCAGGGAGTGGATAATAGCCAAGCGATCGGATGCTTTCGACGTAGTCAGAATAATTTCCCTTTAGTCTCATTCCTCTCGAATGGAGCAAATCCCAATACCGAAAGATTTCATGACCCACGACAGTTTCAATTCTCATCTGCACCGGTATTTCAGAGCATGGACAATTCTATGGGGGTAAGAAGGGTGCCGACAGAAAACGAGCTTCAACTACACAGCGATACCTTACAGCAGCAAACTGAATCCTTGACCGGACAACAGCCCTATCACATACAAACCGCAGACGACATGGCATTCCATGCAGATGGACCATCAGTCTCGACAATGTCACAACTTCCAGTATCAATCTCGTTCCAAATGCCCCGATATAATCAATCTCAGGCCGCACGGCGAAATAACTCCCCATGCGAGGACGACGGCAATAAGGACTCGGAATCCCTGAGGTTCCATTCGTTTTTCCAACAACAGGCCAATAAAGAAAACCTTCAAGCGCCATTAGGTGCATATCAAGAAAAGCAACGGATTTCGCTTTCCAAATACCATAGCGCTTATCACACCCACCAAGCGAACTTTATGCCTTTGCATGAGTGGCAGCCTCAAGCAATGCCATCTTATGAGCCACCAATCCCATTGTACCAGGACAGCATGGACGATGATTCAAGGGTCTTTCAAGCACCTTTCCACTGGGCATTTAATCCTGTCGAGCTGCAACGACAGACGAACATCCGATCTAAACGACCCCAACCGGTACCTTCGACTATCAACAACAATCTTGATCTAAACGTGCTCAATGCCAGCCATGGAGAGCCAGTGAATACGGTTGATGATCATTATCTATCTTTCGACCAATTTGACCAGTCAAGTTTTGTTGAACAGGGCATGTGGCAGGAACGACCAAATGGAGGAGTAGAAGAGCAAGTTGGAGTGACGGAAGAAGATTGGCATAGATTATGGGGGCAACGGGCGTATCGTAGATGAGTTCAAATTGAAGGATGTGAAAAGCTTGTCGGGTGTTGTTTTATTTAATATCTACTCGTAGCTTGCTGATACCTATCACCTGTGTAAAATAACTACATATGGACAAATGAATGTTTATCTGCTCAGCGTGCGAACATGTGAGGATATGCAGTAGTACTTGTATAGCGATATAATGGAAAGAGTCCCACCCACAAAAAATAATGAATGGTTGGGAAGAGTGACGAAGACCTTTCACTAGCAGATTTCGTTTTTACATCACGTTCTCATTCAATTAACGGCCTCAAATTTTATTTAGAGAAAAACAATAGTGAAAAACGTAAATGCAGTAATGCGATGTACTCGTATTGTACCGCTACCACGCCGATGGCAATACTTTCCCATCTTTTGTCGCCTAATGGTATTTCTCTCATCGGCCGAACTGAGAGTAGAAATCGAAAGGTTCGGCGGCCGATATATACAATATACGAAGAAATGTTCGATGCTTCGAGCTGTATTCAGTTATGCGGCAATGGAAATTCGTTGTGGTAGCGAGCAGATAAGAATCGGTGATAAGGTGTTGTTGGGCGAAAAAGTGCCACAAATCCAAGTTGATAAGAAAGCGTGAGCGCCGATAGGAGATACGGAACGATTAGCGGTATAACAGCGATAGGGCGGCTTCGGCCGAGAACGGCGGCCATCATAATAGTCTATTTCTGTACGTTGCGTTCGATTTGCGGCTCTCTTCTCCTCAGGCTTTTAGTGCTGTGCTGCTGTTCACTCTTCTTCATTTTCTTTGAACGTTTATCTGCGGTACCGATTGAAGCATGAAGCGGAGCATGAAGTATGGTATCTGTTTTCTGATGACCAATGTCAGATGGCCAAATTACTCGATTTTCTTCTTGACTGTTTTTTGTCCAGCCTTGTCTTTTTCTTCCTTTTTTTTCGCTTGAAGCATCGTATGCTATGCGATATACAATTGGCAAATGGGCAAAGAGAGAGAATTAAATCCGAAAAACCGAAGAAATCGCTCAAGTTAAAGATCTCTAGTAGCGCTGAACTCCCGAATCGCACAACAGAGCGGCTTATGGATGGAGCTAAAGGGTGCTCGTGAAGTGACGAGAAACGTGGAGACAGTGGAGGTCGTCAAAATGAGATCCGAGTTGTTTTATGAATATTTATGAATCTGGAACTTCAAATCTGCGCGTAATTGGCTTTGCGGCGGATTATCTTCTGATTAGAAAAAGCACACCGTCTGATTGGCCAGCGATCTTCATGCAATTCGGAAGCCTTGGAACGACAACGTATGTTCTCCCACATGTTTCGCATCTTTCGCCAGTTGAATGATGAGCGCTCGTCGAAACTCAGCGACTATCCTCAGCTGTCAGTATTTCCGATAATAGAGCGCTGCTGAGCGCTGTGATGAGCGCCTAAAATAAGTAACGCATATTGCAGATTCCCGACGCCCGCTGTGTTTATATGTATGTCGACTAATTAAAGCGCACAACGGAAGACCAGGGAATAGGTAGGAAGTAGATGGCGCTAAGCGAAGGGAAAAAGAAAAAGACAGAACTTGATCAACCCTTGGCCCCCCATAAAGAAAGGTCGACGAAGTTGGTTAACCGGCCAGAAACAAGCAAGTAACTAACGTGACTAAAACCAGCAGTTGAGTACATAAAAGACAGTAGATAGTGACAGCAACAATAGTCAGCACCGCAGTTATCGAGCGATATACCACGCAATTAGGTTGTGTATTTTGCACAGCAATTATTCCTCTACTTTTCCATTTCCAGTCTTTTGAAATCATTAATAGCGGCAATTATGATGTGGTTCAGTCTTAATCATCAGTAGTGTAATTCCCACCATTAACAAGAAGAGACGTAAATGTTTACAGTTTATTAACAAAAACAACCAGGTTTTGAGCTTTTTGCAGGTTCTAAGCAATAATAGCATGACAGGTTTGATAGAATATCAGAAAAAGAAGAATTACAATTTTTGAGCGCTATATGAAATGAAGTCAGTGAAGAATGCCGATTGGAGAAGAGCGTCAAAACATAAGAAAGATCAGGAAGGTAACCAAGAAGGACAAAAATACCAAAAAAATGTCCCTAGCCTGAATCGAACAGGCGCCTCAACAGATTATCCACTCCACAATGTTACGTCATAACCACTAGACTATAGGGACTTTTGATATTAGTCGCACTCCAAATTCATATAAAAACAAATAACCATTCATAGGCTTATTTGCCGCGCCACATTGTCGCCATCGGCGATTGCGGATCAGTTTATCCTGATTCCTGTTGATTCGCGATAGCGACCAGGGCATGTGGCACTTTAGCTAATCATATCAAATCTCTCGCCCCAATCCGGCAACCACGAACTCGCGCATCTTCCCGAGCCGTAAAACGCGAAATTTTCGGTGTCGTTCTCGGTGCTGGGTGAGGGATACCCCTTTTTTCTCTTAGAAATAGTGCGGTATTCTTCATGTCCCAATGCATCTTAGAGAAGTTTTTGGCTCTGTTACTGCTATAAACCTCATTCTCGCATGTAGTTCTTTGGCAGTTAGGAAAGCTCGACCTCGCTCCCTACCTCTGATGATCTGAAGATGATGGCAAATTGTGACGGAGGTTTTCGAGAAGCAAGCGCCGAGTCGTCGAGCATTGCCGAAAGGGAAAAGACAAGAAGATTTTTATCTCAAATGTATCTCAGGGACAGTCCCTGACCGACTGTAATGGACGGATGCGCATCACCATAAAACGTAAGATTAGAAGCGCAGTGGTGCGAGCCAGTCCTTTTTAACCGCGACCCTTTTTTGAAGGGCCTCTATTTGAGTTCGCTTGGTGCTGCTGGTTCACATGGGAGAGTCAGTTGAGCCAAACTATAGAGAATAAGAATGGGGATTGAAAAACGCTCCTTATAAAGGCCCAACAAAAACCGTGCTGGAAGCCAGAGGGTCCAAAAAATCTGACAGGACGGTGTCTAACGAGAAATATGGTGGGCGGTAGACAAATATATTAACCGGGGACAGATTAATTGATGAACTGCATAATTTATTGCAGCATGAGATCATTGGTTGTCATCAGCGGCTGTGCGAACGAGGGCGAGATGAGCGAGAGGCTGGGCGTTGTTGGGGTGCACCCGGAGAATCCCGCTTTTTGAAGCTTGGGAAGTGATATCGATCTCCATCTTTTGACTGCCGCCTTATCCCATCTTATCCAATCACATGATCGAATGGATTGAAATCGTTTCGTCGACAAAATGCGGCGGCGGGAATGGTCTTTCAACAACTAAAAGATGACATGCCGTGTGATTCCGAAGTAACATGTCAGATGTTCCGTGGAAACTTTTTTGTCGAGTCTGTCTTCCTGCTGGCTCCGGGCGCAACAGTGCAACGCACGGAGGAGATGGGTAAAATCGGCGAGAGCGCAGCGCTCAACGTCAGCGAGAAACATCGCGAGCTATAATTGACTTCTTATTATCCATTAAGGAAAAAAAAGAAAAGGAAAAAAAAAAAAACTGCAATGTATTGCATGCTTGCTTGAGCCGAGGAGGAGAAACAGTCATCTGCTCTTTGCCACCCTTGCTGGCTTTCTGGTGGACGTGACCAACGGCAGGGAAGATACACGATCATTCATGGTACTCCCACACCACACGACGCACATCCGTCTGGGACGGTCAATAAAAGGTATATACGTAATGTATAGATGAAGCACGCACTCTGACTGGCTATGCGTGTTGTGTGGCTGATGGCATACTGTATCAATGTCAGCCAACAAATGACCTTTTGACCTCCATGCATTCATAGCGAAGTAGCGCATCAGAGTAAACAAAGTAACATGTCGTTCTTTCTCCATCACCTCCCCTTTGTCGCCAACAATTAAATCGTCGTAATCAGCGCAGTTCTGTCGATCGTCCCGAATTGTTATCTCCCTTTCTGTTTCCTCCTTTTCATCATTTCTTCATCCTCTGAGTCTTTACTTCTTATCTGTCCACGACCTTAATCCCAGAACTGCATTTTAACGCCAATTTTAATAGATCCACTTGGAAGCACCATCAAGAATAAACTGCTTAACCCCATTATCGGCCGGCGAGTCTATTTGGCCACGTAAACGAGGGATCTTGTTGCGCAAAGGGGAGCCAACAGCGGTCGAAACTGCAAAATTACTCCATTCGGTAAGTCGATGATCTAATCAGAAAACCATCGCCTTCGTCCTTCCAGCAATCTCCTCTTTTTATCTATCCTTTTTATCTTCCCATATCCATCTAAATCATCTATACATACATTATTTACATAGTATTTCCTATCCATCCAACTCGACAGCCACGGCCACGTTGTTTCAAGTCCTGTCCGCTCTCGAAAATTGTCTCGATCGAGGTCGCCGCCGTCTCCACACCCACTGATAACACTTCCCCAACAGATCCCACCCCGCTCTGTACATTCTTTTGCAACACCATCGACATCGTGAAAGCCACCTAAACGTTTTATAGTACCAGTGAGTACTACTCAATTTTTTTTTGGCAATGTTTTCCCTCGCATAGGGATCCTTTCATTTTTTATCTTGTGGCTGCTAAGTTGTGCTGTGGGCACCGCTCTCGCCCGCTGGCGGGGCAGAGTTGTAGATTTTATCTTATATTCTTTTGTCACCTATCATCCATCCACCCCTTTTATTTTTGTTTAAAACATTGCCCATCCTTTAAGCGTGATTGGTATACCATGGCACGATTCGCTGACGTTGCCACTCAGGTGACAATGCCCGAAACGCATACCTCCGCGCCTCAGGACAACGAGCATGAACCTTCAATTGGCAGTCGATTCGAAAACCGATTTGGTCCCGGGTGGAGAGTAGGGTTCGACAATTCTAATGAGCGAGGAGGCGTCGACGAAGATGCTGCCGAAGACTCACCCCCTCCTCGTCGAGAATCACTTGATACATCGGATAAGGAGGTCGAAGCGGCCGAAATGGAAACGCCAAATGTTGAGAGAGATGAGTTGGAGTCTGATTATGGGGAGCCAGTTCAACAGCAAGGACATGTTGATTCTGAAGAAGAGCTGGATCAGAAAGAATTGATCAGAAGGGCTGCAGCCAGAAGAAGACATCAAAACAAGAAAGAAGAGCAAGGTAGTGATGGTCAGCCATCCGCGAAAAAGAGAAAACGTAAGTCATTCGCACACTTGGTCCCACCCATGCTGAAAGCGATTAGCCCTCGCCCCTGCCAACGCATCTCCATTGCCTTCTCCGCCTCCTTCCACTGCTGTCACGGCGTCAGCTCATCCTTCTGCTGGAACTTGTCCTGGTGACGGGAGATGCAATGGTGCTGGTGGCAAGGCTGGCTGCGAAGGTTGCCCAACCTACAATAACTCGATCGCTTCTGGATTGGTCTCCGCCAGTAATTCCCACGCAGCTTCACATCCTCCCAATGTGTCTGAAGGTATTGAACGTCCCGTTCGAAACATTTATGATCGCGAGCATCGTCCTTACGGCTTCGACCGTTTCATGGAGAACAGTATGGGTAACGGTTTGGCTCCAAGGGCTTTACCTCGTCAGAGCCCTGATCAACGACAGGCTCACCCTTCTCCCGTAACCACTCAGCCGTTGATGCATCCGACTTCCGAGAAGGGAACTCCAACAAGGTTCTCACCGGATAGCGACGTCGAAACTCCTGCCGCTCCTGGTGGTAATGGATCGGGGCTTGCTGCTACTCCCGTTGGAATGAGCTGCAGGAATTGTGGGACAAGTACCACTCCTTTGTGGCGAAGGGATGAAGAGGGTCGACCTCAATGCAACGCATGCGGTAAGTAAAAAGGAAAAAAAAAAATGCGAGCACGTAGCTAATGTCATTAACAGGTCTTTATCACAAGCTTCATGGTGTTCCTCGACCCGTAGCTATGAAAAAGACTGTTATTAAACGACGCAAGCGTGTTCCTGCTGTTGGTAGTACTTCTACTGGCGGTCGTGGCACAAATGCCGAGCTCCCTTCACCTGCTAGTACGCCCGTTTCCGTTCCGACGGTCACCGCTCCGCCTCCTCACGTGGCACCGCCTCTTGATGACAAGGCTCACCGTACCTCTCCTCCTTTTGGTCACCGTGCTTCTCAACCTCACTCGGAACACCGAATCAACCATTCTCTAGGTCCAGAGGCATATGGTCTTGCCGGTAGGTACGGTAAGCCTTCTACCCCTGCTGGTATGAATTTGCCTAGCTCCGCCTCCACCTCGTCTTTGAATCTTCCCGAAAGGAAGAAGCCTTGGTGGCAAGAGGGCCGAGAAGGCCGAGACCGTGAGAAGGAAGAGAAAGACAGAGAAGCCAGGGAACGCGAAGGGGTGAGTCATGTTTCCTTCATAGATTTCCCTTGCTTTTCCCCCTCTTTTCATATGATCGCCTACCATCCTTCCATTTGCGAAAAAGTTTCATGGCCTTCTCATCTGATAAGATGTGCAATTGATATCATGTGGTGGTGACTGTGATTATAATGATCCGTCGAGTCAAGTCACCATCTACCTTCCTTTGTTTTCATTCTCCTGCTGGTTGGCCATGTCTCCCATTGTTTCACCTTTTTATCCTCTTCTATGCTCCTTTCATATTTTACCGTCCTTTGTCCTTATCTCGTTCGAAAGTTATGGATGAGAAGAGCATAAACCTATCTTCGTCCATGACCTCGATCTCATATCCTCCCCTTCTACACGTAATGATCTGTTACAATGTTTGACAGCATTCCTTTACCACCTCACTTCATACCCAAATCCCATTCGGTTTCAGCGTCTCAAAAAGTTACAGAGCTGACGAGATGTCTTTCTTCTCCCAATTCCAAACTTTCGACTGACCGCCGATTGCGTGCCATTCAATTCAACTATCGCCATTATCGCCACACATCTGTTCCTCCCGAACCTTCGCCTACTGTCGACACTTCTCATCGACGCGCTTCCCTTCCTGGTGCGACGCCTGAACAAATCGCTCATCAGCTTGCTGCAGAAGCACTTCTCACGATGGCGCCCGCTGCTAATGGCGGACCTTCTCCCGAAAAACGAGCCGAAAAGTCCTCCGGTGCTGGATCTGTGCCTGCTTCTCAATCTAGGCGTACATCCATTGACGTCGACATGGCTGATAGCGAGCCCCGAGGTATTAAGAGAAAGAATGAGGAAGAGTCACGTGACATTCGCGATCCTCGTGCTTCTATGAGCCTTGGCCTTCACAGTATGGACCGTGACCGAAATAGGTCCAAGGACAGGACATTTTCTCATTCTCCTCTTATCAGCACCGACCCTCGCTCTGTTCAGCCCTCCAATTCCCACCTTCCAAGCTCTCGTCTAGGCCAGCCCCCCACGAGCTCAGCATCTCCTTATCCTGCCACTACCCAACAGGGTGCACCTAACCGTTACTCTGTATACGGTCCTACCACTCGCGACCCACTTGCCGGTAGCTCCCCTTACTCTTTCAACGCTTCGCGATATTCCAACCTTCACATGCGTCGCGACCTTTCTCCTTCTGTTGGTGGCGCCACCTCCAAGCCCAATGTCCTTTCTCCCCCACGACGTGCATCACCCGCGCCTGCTCCTGATCCCCGGGAACGATTTTATCCCTCACCGTCCGCCGCCGCATCTGCCGGCTCGGCGCCGGCCAGTGTCAATGCTGCAATGGCTGGCTATGGTCACTACTCTATGAGCCGCAGGGAGTTGCAGGAACACCGAGAGCAGCTCAAGGAAGGCAAGCGATGGCTCGAAGCCATGATGGCTAAGACGGACAAGATGCTGCACATGGTGGAGAACAAAATGGCTTTGACTGTTGAGATGAGCTCTGGTCCTTCTGTAGCTGGACCTGGCGACAGGCCATCTTTGTCTTCCAATGCCAGCCCCGTCCCCCCACCTGGTGCAGTCCACAAGATGAGCGACGATTGGGAGTTTGAGGAGAGAGAAAGACAGAGACAGAAGGAAATTCAGAGGCTTGAGCAGGAAAGGGAAATGGACCGAGCTGAGAGGGAGAAACGTGAGAGGGAAAGGGAAAGGGAAAGACCTGGATCTTATGAGGATGTCCGTGGGCGCCCTAGAGATAAGTCGGAGGCTGAACGTAACCGTGACATCCTTCTCGCGAGCCGTAGAGTTTCAGCGGTATCCCCTAACCCGGCTACTCGAGCCGCTGCCGCGTCTCGTGAGAGTGCGGCGTCTTCCAACGGAAGCGCTCCTCAACAAGGTGAAAAGTCTCACGGCGGTACGAATGGAGTTTCTGGCGGGAAGCGAGAAGGTAGTCAGTGGGACGGAGAACCCGTGATGTCTGGTGTGCCTTTGCCTAGAAGAGAGCAGCAAAATGGGATTGGGAGCAGATTGGGGAGAGGATTGTGGAGTTTTGACGTTAGGAGTTGATAGAGTTGGAGTTGGCACAGGCGACTAGTGATTATACAGGCAGTTGCTTTGTTGAAAGTTGATATACGAGTCGGAATATGGTTTAGATCCTCTTTTTTTTATCTGTCATTCTATGTACTAAGGGCAATGCATAATCGATCTATACCGCTTGAATAGTTGCTGGCTATGTCTTGCTTGAAATTCAAATGTACGAGTACATGATGCTATAATGAAAGAAGGGCGAGGGGCGCGCTATGCGCCATTATTTAACAGACAAGATGCCGACGGAAGAAGTTCAACACCTCCACTTTAGTTCAAGACCGCAATCGTGTTCTTGCATTCTTCGTCACGTCAAGTATTCAACGCTTTGCATTTCACAGCGTCCCTTTTCTTCAACCTTTACCACGCATTCAATCAGAGATAACTTCACCCCGTCAAGCTGTCGCAGTTGCAAGAGCAAACGCAAACGTCCATGGCCTCCCAACCCGTCACATTTCCTAGCCAGCCCCGCCGAGAGATGGCGCCTACACCTTTACGCTCACACAAGAGTGCGAGTGGGTTTGAGTACCCGGCGATGTGGAGTTTTCCCCCTTTCTTCACGTAAGTCTTTTTCTTTCCGGAGTGGTTTGTCCCAAATTCGGCGTGCGAGGCCACCTAGAACCCGGTAACCTGCTTTGAAGGGATTGTTAACTTCTTATGACAGACTCCAACCCAATCCTCAAACATTGGCGCATCAGCTACAACTATGGAGGAGGCTGGTACTCGACTGGTCAAGGCATGAAAGGGTGTTCGAAATGAATACGGACAGTACAGGGAAGGATGTACTGGAAGTGTTCGAAAATCGGACAATCAACCGTGAATGGTTTAGCCGACTGAAGCTTGTACTACCACGCTGGTTGCTGACGATCTTCTAGGGAGGCTGTTACCGCCTTCATTGAAAACTTTGATGGGTGAGATGGTCAAGAATGGTATGCATCCTCTGAACTGCTTGTTAAACCTATACACAGGGGTTCGCGATTGACGCATGTTCCAGGTGAAGCAGCTGCCAACCCACCCAAGCAAGATTCACAGTACCTGATTTACTGGCGAAAACCCGAGGAATGGGGAGATATAATATACCACTGGGTAAGGATTAACGTAGCTGGCACTTCTGTGTCCTGATTGACTAGTGGTGCAGGTAATGGACAATGGTCTCAACTCTAGTATCATGACATTCTACGAGATCACGGATGGTGATCTTTCACATACGACAGGTAAGTCTATTTATCGCCTCGTACTTTCTGCATTTTATTTCCCGATTGACTAACGGGCACATCACCATTTCTAGAGTTCCACGAACTTCCTATTTCCATATTACGAAAAGCACTAGAGACCTTAGTAAAGCGCGGTAGAGCACAAATAATAGAAGGGAAAGACGAAATTGGAGAAGGTGTACGTTTTCTCTAGGTGTATTTGGGTATACGGCTATCTTGTCATGGACTTAGCATTTTGTTATTTGGACTCTTATTGTGGCGTAAATGGGAACGAAATCGCCAGTACTGATATCTTCTTGGAGGATACAATGCTGAGGCTCTCCTTATGACTAATTCTTTCTAGCATACTGCGGATGGTAAAAAGGATAGATGGTGATAGGAAGGCTTGCATGTCCATTTTCCAACTCATGTACCTTTTAATTTGCGAATTTTTCCCAGCTATTGCCCCAGGAGGATAAGTCTCTGTGTGTGTGTTTTTTTAGCATGCCTTGATATCATATATTTAATCATTATTTTAAGACTTTGATATTAATGGTTACCGACGTGTGATCGTTGAGGAAAACGATGTTGTTAGTATTCCCTGCTGATTAGCCCCAGCATGCTCACTGAGATAAAATGGTTGATGATCTAATCTGGGAAGGATTTACTACTCAGGCCCCTCCATAATATCTGATTAGCACTTGGAATGAATGTAAGGATTGGTGCGATGATCTCTCAAAATCAAATACCGTTTACTAGGCATATTGAGGCATGTGTTAAGAAACCATGCTGCTTTCGTGATTCCTAAATCTGTTCTCTACACCCGAAATCTGTATGGGATTCCTTTTATGATGCCTTCAATTTGTGGCATTGGAACTAAATTTAAACTTCGCGTGGATATGGTTCGTGCTATTTCCATCTTCTTATAAATCATATTGCGAAAAAAAAAAACTGCACCCAGTTCTCGCACTTTAAATACGATGGTTAACTCAGTCGTCCGAATAGCGTCGTCTTCTACTCAGCTAAGTGATGATGAACATATGTGAGTGTAAGTTCTTTACGAGTTGTAATTGTACAGTCATCGTTCAACAACACTATCAGGAGGTATCAGAGTTAGCGAAAGGATACAAAGCAACTCTTCTATGGCACATTTCAGAGTAAGAGAGGATAAAATAGAGAAAAGGAGGAAAAGTAGCATCCGTTTACGACTTACCGAGTTTTATTCGGATCCCTCGGTGTCGGTGGACCGATGAACGACGAACTAACAGTTGAGAAGAGAAGTTTGAGACCGGATCTGATAAGTCCGATCATCCCGCTCGTCACATTCCCCCTTTGGCGCGCGCGATGATAATGAAAATGCAAGAGCTATTGTTACTTAGGAGGTTGCATGATGTGGGACTGAATAGATGGAAGGTAGAGGAGGAGAAGCATGCGGGCTTTCAGACCTTGCCTCGTTATTCGTTGTTGCATTTGCGTGAAGAAGTCTCTTTTGTGTGTGGTGTGGACTAGTGGTGGGGGGCGCACGCAAGAGTAGAGAAGTCCGTCCGTCGAGAGGATAGTAAAATGGGGCTTTCTAGGAACGAAATGAACTTCCGATAATTACATCAGACACTTGATAAATAAGCACCCAGATTAATCTAATTCACTTTCGTAAACTGAGGCTACAAATAAGGCATTCCATTGTTGCAAATTGGGCTGTCTCATTATAGCGCAGGAGAGGAACAGCTGAAATTGGACCAGAGAGCCCAGATTTGCCAGCCGATCATTCAGGTCCGGAACTCTGATCTTGCCTTTTAATGATTGATGACCGGTAAGTCCTTTGCATTTTGCATTCCTTTGGCGCATGTTTTGAGAAATGAAGATTTAGCAGGCCAACATCTATCTTTACAGAGGCTGAGCGCCTTGTGACTTGTAAGAGGTTGAACGTTCCGTGATCATTTGTAGAAGCCAAGCATTCATGAAGAAGCTTTTGGTTTGTAGTCCTTTATTTACTGAGGGGTCGGGTGAAAGCGGGCCCTACGTAACCGGTGCCCCGCGGAAGCCGAGACACAAGGGGCCCTTATCTTTGTTTTATCAAATGGCTTCTGGCCAATCAGAAGCATGGATTGGGGCGTGAAGTTCCAGGGACGGAATCAAAAGTTGCATTTGGGCGCTTTCTCGTTGGCTGACATGCGGAAGCTCGCACTTGGCCGGGATGGCTCAGGACGGGACGAGCACCAAGAAGAGGACACGGCAATTTATTACGCTCCAATATGGATAGGCCTATTTCCATCTCTTGACTCTTTACTCCTCATTTTTTGCCTCTTTTCTTCTTCTTAGGAACAGCGACCATCTCATAACAGCTGTTACAATCGATCGTCTCATCGATCTTTGGAACATCAACTGAAACACTACCACTCTCAGAGCGCATCAATTCTCTTATCACTCCGCTCTAATCTCCCTTTAACCTGTGAGTGCGATAGCCCGAGCTCCCTCAATTTCAATCGACTGACTCGTAGAAAGCCGTATTTTATTTACCCGCACCGTGATATGTGTGGTGTCGGGTTCATCTGTCACATCAAAGGCCATGCAGCGCACAAGATTGTAAGCGATGCGAGGAACATTCTCTGTAATATGACCCACCGAGGTGCCAGTAAGTAAAGCATTTTTCCGCTATGAATCAACTGACCTTTTGTCGTAGCCGGTGCGGATGCCCGGGATGGTGACGGCGCTGGTGTCATGACTGGTATTCCCCACGACTTTTTCGTTCGTGAGGCTAGCTTCTGCTTCGATGCCAAGCTCCCTGGGGAGGGTCACTATGCCGTAGGAAATGTCTTTTTCTCCACGGACGATTACGCCCAACAGCAAGGAACCTTCGAATCAATTGCCAAGTCTCTCGGTTTGAGAGTTCTTGGTTGGCGAGAAGTCCCCACCGACAACTCCATCCTTGGTCCTGCCTCTAAAAGCAAGGAACCCAAAATTCTCCAGCCTTTCGTCGTTCTTGAGGAGCACTATGGCCCCGGACAGGACAGCCAGGATGGCAACTTCGATGAGCGGAAGTTTGAGAGGGAGCTATACATCCTTCGAAAGCAGGCTACTCACAAGATGTAAGTAATATTCCACCTTTGATGCTTCAGAATCATAACTAAAGCATTCAGCAGTGGCCTCAAGAACGGCTTCTATGTTTGCTCTCTTACCACCTCAAACATTGTCTATAAAGGTCAACTCTCCCCCATCCAGGTCTATAACTACTACCACGATCTTAACCACGCTCTCTACGCTTCTCATTTTGCCCTTGTTCATTCTCGTTTTTCCACCAACACTTTCCCTTCCTGGGACCGGGCCCAGCCTATGCGATGGGCCGCTCACAACGGTGAGATCAACACTGTCCGAGGTAACAAGAACTGGATGCGCGCGAGGGAGGGTAACCTCAGGTCTGACAGGTTCGGTGATGACCTTGAGCTCCTTTACCCCATCGTCGAGAGCGGCGGTTCCGACTCCGCAGCGTTTGACAACGTTCTTGAGTTGCTCGTTGTGAACGGTGTCATGACCCTCCCTGAGGCTGTCATGATGCTCATTCCCGAGGCTTGGCAGAATAATGACCTCATGGAACCGGAGAAGAAGGCGTTTTACGCTTGGGCAGGTTCTTTGATGGAGCCTTGGGATGGTCCCGCTCTCTTCACCTTCTCTGACGGTCGATACTGCGGTGCCAACCTCGACCGAAACGGCCTTCGACCCTGTCGATTCGTCGTCACCTCGGATGACATCATGGTCTGTGCATCTGAAGTCGGTACTATTACCATTGAACCTGAGAAGATCATTCAGAAGGGTCGTCTCAAGCCTGGTAGGATGCTCCTCGTCGACACCAAGGAGGGTCGTATTGTCGACGATCGTGAGCTCAAACTCACCACTGCCAAGCGACAGCCTTTCGCTGCTTGGGTTGAGTCTCAAGTCCTTCGCCTCCCTGAGGTTGTCCGTCGAGTCCAGCGATTTGAGAACATTGATGTATCTCTCGACGAGGTTCCACTTAGCACCGACCCTAAACTTCTCGCCTTTGGCTATACCATTGAGCAGCTAAACATGCTCATGCTGCCCATGGTACATGAGGGTCACGAAGCGCTTGGTTCTATGGGTAACGACGCTGCTCTTGCTTGCATGTCTACTACTCCTCGAACGGTCTACGATTATTTCAGGCAGCTCTTCGCCCAGGTCACCAACCCCCCTATCGACCCCATCCGAGAGTCTATCGTTATGTCCTTAGAGACCATGGTCGGCAACGAGGGCAACCTCCTCGAAATCAAGCCTTCTCAGCTCCACCGATTGCACCTCAAGAGCCCTATCCTTACCATTCAGGAGATGAATTCTGTGAAGCACATGAAGCTCGCCAATTCTGGCTGGCCTTCCATCACTATTGATATTACATTTGACAAGCGTGAGGGTCTTCCTGGATACCGAAACGCTCTTGACAGAGTCCGCCAGGAGGTTATTAACGCTGTCGATGCCGGATTCAAGTCCGTCATTCTCTCTGACCGAGCTACAAGCCCCGACAGAGTGCCCCTTTCTGCTATCCTTGCCGTGGGCGGTGCCCACCACTTCCTCGTCAAGGAGAGGAAGAGATCTAAGGTGGCGCTCATGGTAGAAACCGGTGAGGCTAGAGAAGTGCACCATATGTGTGTTTTGATCGGTTACGGTGCGGATGCAATCTGCCCGTGGTTAATCATGGAGATGATTTACAAGGTGGGCAGGGAGGGTTTGTAAGTTTATCGTTCGCATGATACGACTTTCGCTCATTGAGCTACAGGGTCAAGGAATCTCAAAGTGTCGAGAAACTCGTTGCCAACTACATGAAGGCTACGGACGAAGGTATCCTCAAGGTCCTCTCCAAGATGGGTGTTTCAACACTTGCTTCTTACAAGGGCGCTCAGCTCTTTGAGATTCTCGGTCTTCACGAGGAGGTTGTTGGGGATTGCTTTGTTGGTACTGCCTCTAGGGTGCAAGGTGCCACCTATGAGCTTCTTGCGATGGATGCTTTTGAGTTCCACGAGAGGGCTTGGCCCACCCGAGACGCGGTCATGGTCCCCGGCATGGTAAGTTTTCTGAATCAAATTGCAGAGTGCCGTGCTGATGATGAATAGCCCGAAAGCGGAGAGTACCACTACCGTCAAGGTTCCGAGATGCGTGTCAACGACCCCGTTTCCATCGCCCAGCTTCAAGACGCCGTTCGACAGAAGAACCAAGCGGCGTACGACACTTACTCCAAGAACTCTCGAGAGTCTATCAAGCGAGGTACCCTCCGTGGTCTTCTTGAGTTCAATTTTGAGAACGCTACCCCAGTTCCGATTGAGCAGGTTGAACCTTGGAATGAGATCGTCCGACGATGTGTCACTGGTGCCATGTCCTACGGTTCCATCTCCATGGAGGCTCACACTGCTTTGGCTCTCGCTATGAACCGTCTCGGTGGAAAATCCAACACTGGTGAAGGAGGTGAAGACGCTGAGCGTAGCATTCCCATCCCCGGTCCCGGGGCCGAACTCAACGGCCAGCCCTTCACCCATGCGATGGAGCTCAAGCCTGTATGGGACTCTCGACGATCTGCTATAAAGCAAGTCGCTTCCGGTCGATTCGGCGTCACTTCCAACTACCTCGCCGACTCTGATGAACTTCAGATCAAGATGGCTCAAGGTGCTAAGCCTGGTGAGGGTGGTGAGCTTCCCGGTCACAAGGTGTCGGCTTCTATCGGTCGAACTCGACACTCTACTCCTGGTGTGACTCTTGTCTCTCCTCCTCCTCACCACGATATCTATTCTATCGAGGACCTTAAGCAGCTCATTTATGATCTCAAAGCTGCCAATCCCCGTGCTCGAGTCTCGGTCAAGCTTGTGTCGGAAGTTGGTGTTGGCATCGTTGCCAGCGGTGTAGTCAAGGCCAAGGCCGATCACATTACCATTTCTGGTCACGACGGTGGTACCGGTGCTGCCAAATGGACATCCATCAAGTACGCCGGTCTTCCTTGGGAGCTGGGTCTTGCCGAGACTCACCAAACTTTGGTGTTGAACAACTTGCGAGGCCGAGTGACTGTTCAGACCGACGGTCAGATCAGGACTGGTAGGGATATCGCTATTGCGACCTTGCTGGGTGCCGAGGAGTGGGGTTTCGCTACCACGCCATTGATCGCTATGGGCTGTATTATGATGAAAGCTTGTCACAAGTGAGTGTTCTAGTTTGAAAACGGCAGCAAAACTAACAACCATTAGAAACACTTGTCCTGTTGGTATCGCCACCCAAGACCCAGCTCTCCGAGCCAAATTTGCCGGCCAGCCCGAGCAGGTCATCAACTTCTTCTACTATGTTATTGAGGAACTTCGACAAATTATGGCCAAACTTGGTTTCCGAACCATCAACGAAATGGTCGGTCGTGCCGACATGCTCACTGTCGATGATTCTCTTCGAACTCCCAAGACTGCCCACCTCGACTTGTCTCACATCCTCAAACCTGCCCAGCTCCTCCGTAACGATGTGGCTACTTACCGAGTCAGGGCCCAGGACCACAAACTCTATGTACGACTTGACAACAAGTTCATTGACGAAGCTGAGCCTGCCCTCCAAAAAGGGTTGCCTGTCACCATTGACTGCGACGTCGTCAACACTGACCGAGCTCTCGGGACAACCCTTTCTTACCACGTTTCTAAGCGGTATGGTGAGGAGGGTCTTCCCCGTGACACTATCCACATCAATATGAAGGGTTCTGCGGGTCAGTCTCTCGGTGCTTTCCTTGCTCCCGGTATCACCATTGAACTTGAAGGTGACGCCAACGATTATGTTGGCAAGGGTCTTTCTGGAGGTAGACTTGTCGTTTATCCTCCCAAGTCTTCTCCATTCAAGGCTGAGGAGAATATCATCATCGGTAACGTCTGCTTCTTCGGAGCTACTTCCGGTCAAGCCTTTGTTCGAGGTATTGCTGCTGAGCGATTTGCCGTTCGTAACTCTGGGGCTACTCTTGTTGTTGAGGGCACTGGTGACCACGGGTGCGAGTACATGACTGGTGGTCGTGTGGTGGTTCTCGGTCTTACCGGTCGAAACTTTGCTGCTGGTATGTCTGGTGGTATTGCGTACGTTCTAGACATGGCCCACAGCTTCGCTCCCAAGGTCAACATGAGTACCATCGAACTTGGCCCTGTCAGCGATCCTCAGGAAGTTGCCGAGCTCCGAAGCCTTATCGAGGATCACCGACATTACACTGGCTCTGAAATCGCCGATCGAGTACTTCGCAATTTCCACCATCTTCTCCCCATGTTTGTCCGTGTCATGCCTCTTGACTACAAGCGAGTCATCGAGCAGGAGGCTCAACGAGCTGCCGAGGAGAAGAAGCGACAGTCTGTTATTGATCTCATTCCTTCCCAGACTGCCTCCCAAGTCGATCTCGTTGCCACTGGCTACGACCCCGTCCTCCCCCGAGACGCCAACGCCCTCACCGTGTCCACGTCTGCCCTCATCTCTCCTGAAGGCTCTCCCAAGCATAAGCCGCAAGAGCCTCAGATTGTCGATGTCGAAGACGCAATGGTTGACGAGACTGCTACCAAGGAGCGCCTTGCCAAGGTCGACAAGGTCCGAGGCTTCATGAAGTACAAGCGACTCAATGAGGCTTACCGACCTCCGCGAAAGAGGGTCAAGGACTGGAAAGAGATTTCTACTCGACTGAAGCCCAGCGAGCTCAAATACCAGTCCGCTCGATGTATGGATTGTGGTATCCCCTTTTGCCAATCTGATACAGGTTGCCCCATCGCCAACGTCATCCCCAAGTGGAACACTATGATATTTGAGGGTCGGTGGCTGGACGCGCTCAACCGATTGCTCAAGACAAACAACTTTCCCGAGTTTACTGGCCGCGTCTGCCCTGCTCCGTGCGAGAGTGCTTGTGTGCTGGGTATCAACGAAGCTCCTGTCGGTATCAAGTCTATTGAGTGCGCGATCATCGACAAGGGCTTTGAGATGGGATGGATGACTCCCAACCCTCCAGAGCACCGAACTGGCAAGCGCGTGGCTGTCATTGGTTCTGGTCCTGCCGGCCTGGCCGCTGCCGACCAACTTAACAAGGCCGGACACATTGTGACCGTTTACGAGAGGCAAGACAGGGTTGGCGGTTTGCTCATGTATGGTATCCCCAACATGAAGCTTGACAAGGGCGTTGTTCAGCGTCGTGTTGACCTGATGGCTGCCGAGGGTGTCACGTTCATCACCAATGCACACGTCGGCGTTGACTCTCAGTATGATCCTCTCAACATCAAGGCTGAGAACGATGCGGTTATTGTTGCTACAGGTGCCACATGGCCTAGGGATCTCAAGCTCCCCCACCGAGAGGTTGATGGTATCCACTTTGCTATGGACTTTCTTACTCCGAACACCAAGGTCAAGGCGTTTGGTGATGATGCTCCTGGCTTTATCTCTGCCCAAGGCAAGGATGTCATCGTTATTGGTGGTGGTGATACTGGTAAGTCGCCAAAAAACTTTTCGATCGGTATTGGCTGCAACTGATCCGTACCGATAGGTAACGACTGTATCGGCACATCTATGCGACACGGTGCCAAATCCATTGTCAACTTTGAGCTCCTTCCTGAACCCCCAAAGAGTCGTGCACCTGATAACCCTTGGCCCATGTTCAACCGCTCCTTCCGCACCGACTACGGACACGCCGAAGTCCAGGCTCACTTTGGCCACGATCCGAGAAAGTACTGCATGGCCACCAAGAAGTTTGTCCTCGATGATGAGGGTAAATTGAAGGGTCTGGACACTGTGCAAGTCGAGTGGACTAAGCAGAATGGTCAGTGGAAGATGGAGGAGGCTGTTGGATCAGAGAAAGTCAGTCTTCGTTGATGTTTCTAGTATCGAAAACCTATCTGACACGTCGTGCAGTTCTACCCCGCCCAGCTTGTGTTGCTTGCGCTTGGTTTCCTCGGTCCTCAACAAGAGTGCCTCAAGGCTCTTGGTGTCGAGACTGACCCTCGAACGAACATCAAGACTGCTCCCAACGTGCGCCATTTTTATTTTTCCTTGCCATACTGCATGAGCTAATTTATCTATAGAGCTATTCTACCAACGTTCCAGGCGTCTTTGCTGCTGGCGATTGTCACCGAGGCCAGTCCCTCGTTGTCTGGGGTATCCGCGAGGGCCGACAAGCCGCTGCTGAAGTCGACACCTTCCTGATGGGGTCGACTCACCTTGCCTGGCAGGGCGGTATCGAGAAGAGGCAGTACGTCGTGCCGTCCATTTCCAAACCTCTCCACGGACTCGATGAGAAGGCCGGCGACATTGAGACGAGCTCTCAAGGGGTGGACCTCGAGTCTGCCTCTGTGACTGCTAGTGCATAGATTCGACAACGGTCAAAAGACTGTGAAAAGGCGTAAAGCCAAAATAAATAATAAAATACCGATCAGAAAAAGTCACGAGTGGAGAACAGTGGAGAGAAGCTGGGCAGTAATAAATGGGTCTTGCCTTCTGTTTCCAGTCTGTCTTTGCTTTGGCCTATCTATCTTATTACCTAATCATTTGCCACATCTTCGTTTTCCTTCTCTGTCTCTGAATTGTCTTGGAAATTTATTGTATGCAGTTGTCTATAAGTAGAAGAAATGAAAAACATGTTTCTATAAATGCACGCGGTCGGTCTCCAATTGATAAAGTGAATACTAAGCCTCAGGTTGCAGTCCAAGATACAGTTCAAACCATATACCATGGCATTGTGCATGCAAGAAGTGTTGCTGTAAAATGAACAGCTCGTGCCGTCCCTTGGCAGTCTTCGGCTTTCCGCTGCACGTGGTGGGAGATATAAATGACCGCTGGGGTCCAAAAAAGACAAGAAAGGATACACGTCAGTCAGGAGTTTGAGTTGCAGGAACCCGAAACGCGTGGGCTCCGGTTAACCTGCAGGGCGAGGAAGACGCGCTTGGCTTTGGCGTTGGTGGTGGTGATGCTGCGGGTTGCCACAGAATGTTGCCTTGCCATGCAAGAAGCCCCCCATGTTTGGCGGTATCAGCAGCGGGTTGGCCTGGCAGGAGCGTTGCCGGACTGAGGGGACAGTGGGTTGTTTGCATCCTGGCCGAAAAAGCTGTTCAGCTGCGCGGGGATTACGTCAAAATAAATGGCACTAGCGGTGACGCGACTGAGTTTCCACCCTGTGTTCCTGGGTGTTTGTATTGCTTGGCGAGTGACTTTTGTAATGCGGGTCAGAAGAGGTGTAATGTGCGGGAGTATATTTTGTAATGTGTTTCAGGTTGAACCAGCGGCCGCACTACTGGCCTCCTTTCTGCCCTGTGTCATCTGCCCGCCCCATCACCATCAAAACCAGGCGGCTGTCCTTTCTCTTTCTCCTTTCCCTCTTTCTTGCACGCCCGCTTACTCACACACAAACTACAGTCACTCTTTAGCACCACTTTCTTTCCGCCATCGACGCTCCATCCACTAACATGTTCGCCAACTCCCTCCCACTCATCACCGCCCTCCTCCCCCTTCTCACGCTCACAACCCAGGCGGCCGCCGCCCACTCCAACCAGCCCCCCCATCTTCGCCACAGGCGGGTCCTTCACCATCGCCGCGACATCGAGAACAAGCATCCCCACGTCGCCATGGCTCAGCTCCCGCCCAGGTCAAACGCTGGCCACGCAGATGCCAAGAAGCTCATCAAGAAGAGCGTCAAGAAGCGCGGCCAGACCTGCCGAACGCGCGGCTCCTCGTACTCCACATCTGCATCCTACGGTGACGCTGCTGCCGTCCAGACCCTGTCCTCTTCTTCTGACGGCGAGCCTGCATCCTCTAGCGCTGCCTGGTCTGACGACTCTTCTTCTTCCTCTTATGTTGCTGCCGCCACTCCCGTCGCGGCCACTTTGAGCAATGAGCAAGCCTGGGCTCCCCAGGTACGTAACTTTCCTTTGGCCCATTCCACCTTTGTCTTTGTCCTCCGTACTGACACCGCTGAAAGGTTACCTCGTCTTCCGACGACTGGTCTGAGAGCACCACTGCCGACAGCTGGTCTTCCAGCGCGACTTCCTCTTCTGCCTGGACCCAGCCTACCACCTCTTCCGGCAGCGACTCTAGCTCTGGGTCTTCCAGCTCCGGCCTTCTTACCATCACTGACGCGTAGGTCTATTTTTAGACTTTGTCATCCATTTATAATCGGGTTTGCTAACTTGTTGACACGTAGTACCTGTGGCTATTCCAACTCTGACTCGGACAGCCCTAATGGTTCCGAAGACTGGCTCAACTGTGGTCTCGACGGTGCCGGCTGGACTCCTCCTACGGTCACTGTCGATGAACTCATCGCGGCCGAACTTACTACCGACGGTGTCTTCTCTCCTTGCGCCGACTATGTCGATTTGTTCAATCAATACGCTGAACAGTATGGCCGTGAGTCACATTCTCTCCACAGAATATGATCCGAATTGAGCACTTTTAATAGTCAAGGGCATTATGCTCGCCTCTTTCGCTATGCAAGAATCCACGTGCAACCCTTCCGCTACCGGCGGTAACGGTGAGGCTGGTCTCATGCAACTCGCTTCCGAAAACTGTAGTGGTGCTCCCAACGGAGAGTGAGTCAATCTCTGTATTTACATTGTTCAGCCTTTTAAACATTTTTTCCTCAGCTGTTACGACGTCGACTTTAACATTCAACGCGCTGCCGAGCTCTTCTCCGGCCTCATCAGCTCTAACGGCGGCAATGTGCTTTTGGCCATCGGTTCTTACAACGGCTGGTATTCTGGCTTGACCTATGCTGCTGGTACTGCTGCTGCTAGCCTGGGCCAGTGCAGTGCGCAGAACAATCTTGATTATATTCATCAATTCTGTAATGGGTGGATGCAGAACAAGAGTGGCTACACCTTGGGTACTTACTGTGAGTATCCTTTTTCTCGCATAGCAGTGGGCGTAATTGACCCTTTGCTTCAAGTCAACCTCGCGAGTTGTTAAGTGTTTCTCACAAGTGGTTACTACATATATCAAGAACTGTATTCTATCTGTTTTCTCATTTCTCTTCTCTTTGACATGACGCCACGCTCGATGCCTGGAAAAATGACTGTTTCACGTTATCATATCACTTTTACCCCCGCCATGCAAGTTTTTGATCTGTACCTCTTTTCTATACCTGTGGTAAAGTTGCTCTATATCCATGCATTCGGTTTATCAACCTTTTTGGAATTACACCAACTATATATTGTGGTGAAAAAGAAATGTACAATGCCCAATGCATTGGATGATGATGCCACGAGTCCAGCTCAGATAGCTAATGATAAATGGTGGGTAATTAATTGATCACGAAGAAAGTACACTTTTCTGCACTCTCTTCCATCTCCTACGCTCTATGTCTAGTCATGATATCTGTCTTTTACAGGATCCCAATCTCTTTCCCATACCGCCTTTCTCGGCCACCTCATCTCGAACCACTCATTCATTAGGCGTTTGACTTCATCATAATCGGACTCGATATCATCGTTCATACCCAATATTGATACCTTGGGATTGTCTTGAATCATCTTGAAAACTCTTTTGGCGTGTTCGGCAGATTTCATCATGTGGAAATGAGACACGGATTTGGCTAAAATCAAATTTTTTGGTCAGTCCCTCTTTTTTTTTTAAAAAAAAAGTCTTCAAGAATGGAGGACATGGGGGACTCACCATCAAGATACAAATAACGAGAAAGGAGCCTCATACAGTACTGTCGAATATCGACCTGCTCCCCCGGGAGAGCGGTCGTGGACAAGATATTCGAAAGCGAGTAATCGGCTTCATGCCATGTCGGCGTGAGGGGAAGGTGGGGCGGAGGCAGGTATTTCGGGTAAGCGTCGCCGGGACCGAGTTCGGGGGCGGTGATGGTTGTTTCTTTAGGAGGGAAGAAGGCGTTGAGGCCAAGGGTGCCGGACGCTGTCACGAGCGCCATGATCACTGGGGTGATAGTTAGAATGGGATCACGTAGAAAAAAGAAGAGACTTACTGCAGTCACCACATTCGGGGTACTGGAAAGTCAAACGCTTCATCATATCGGCCGACAAGACGTCTTCCTGTCGAGTCCAGAAAACGCCAAAGCATCGGTTGAGATCGATTATGCATCTGTTGTGATGATGTCAGATTTCAAGCTGTGACGAAATATTGGAAAATAGAAACGTACCGGTCGTTTTGAGAAGGGTCTTCACCGCTCCTGAGCAAAGGGGGCATAATACCGTCCATCGAGGCTATCGCCAAGTAAGCACAGAGGTACAGGGACAAAGAAAAGAGAACTTGCAGAAAAGGAATTCTGTTGCCTTTGGTGCTTCCCACCCAGCCTGGTGAAACACCTTTTGCATCCTTCCCGGCTCCAGCGTCCACCTTTCCCCTCTATGCACCTCAATCTTGACCACATCATCATCATCTTCTGTAAAGCCGAACAAATGCTTGATGGCACTACGGGTATCACTGTCCCAGCGGTCGTGGGATCCGCTGAGGGTGCCCATGTTGGCCACGACCCACGTCCAGAGGAGAGCTTCTCGCCATCTCTCGACGCGGAGGGAAGTGAGCAGCCACTGCATCTGCACATCACCCTCCCCAATCTTCATTTCCCTAAACTTTCTCGTGCTGCTCAACGTCAAGGCTTCCTGGAACATCAAGCTCGCCTCGTGATGGAGACCGCGGGTGATGACCTTGGGCACGTGGGCAAAGTACGGTCGGAGGCGATGGGGGAATCGTCGAGAGAGGAGGGCATTGGCGTGGTAGAGACCGCCCATCTCTCCGGGATCGTTGATATGGTTCTTCTCGACGTCGGGCTTGACTTGTTGGTTATACTACAGCCATGTAAGTTGGTTATACTACAAGATGGATAGTTTGGTGAGAAAAGCTCGACTTACGCTGTGCTCGAATCGGATGACGGAGCCGTAGAGGGGAGAGTGAAAGTCGGAGACGGCGTGCGGGCGGAGCAAGAAAAAATCGTCGTTCAATGCGATGATGGCGTCGGCCTATAGGCTCATCAGTGCGATTCGAATGTAATCCGCTTGACCTACCAATCCGGGCAACCACCCGATCCTACTCTCAATCGCCATCGAGTTGAAGCTCGGCAACGCCTTCTTCTTCCACTCATTTTCCCTCCATTCCCGTTCTCCCATAAGCTCCTCGCGGCCATCCCGATCAACTGAAGGGATATGGAAAACTTCCCAGTGCGAGGCGTATCTCAAGGTGGGATACGACGCCTCGGCATAATGCTGTCTCATTTCGCCCGCTTTGCTGACCGAGTAAGGGTGGAACGGGTGCGAAGGGTCGGACGGGTCACGACGGGAGAAATCGAGCCAGGTGGGTGTTTGGAGGATACGCCATTCAGATTGGAGGTGGCGGGCCAGGGAGGGGGAGATGGATTCTGGAGTGAGTCGCTCCGTCAGGTTGGAGACGGACGCAGGAGCTCGGGCAAGCTCTCGCGGGTGACGCCTGCCCTGGCCGCCCTTTGAAGCGGCCACTTCCAGATCAGGAATGATCGAAGGGGGAACGAGGTCCAAATCTTCGGGGTAGTTGAAGGGGTAGTCGGCAAGGATGAGGTGAAAGGTGCGCAGGTGGCCGGGGAGGGCGTCGAGGACAGACCTCATCGAGTGGACCAGCTCGTTTTGCTCGCTGGGACGGGTCAGTGTTTGCAGACGACACCAGGCAGGCTGCTCGACTCACCGGAAATGGCGCTCTGGCGAGTTGACATTTTCTTTTTCTCTCCATTCCGCCATACTGTCTCTCCAACGATGATCGGACCCATTCACCCAGAGCCACGTCGCATCGAGGGTCTCTTCCTCGCCCATCTCCTTTGCGCCGCAAAGCGTCTCCCCGTCTGCAAACCACTGTTCCAAGCACTGGGGCGGAAGGAAGCGAGTCGGCCTGAGGCGGGGGAAGGGGGGCTCGGGCGGCGGCAGCGGATGGAATGCCCGCCAGCGGGGGTCGACCGAGTCGAGACGGTCGTCGCCGAGGCGCTGTGGCGGGGGCGGGAATGTGGTGGAGAGAAAGTGCTGCTCCGCCTTGGGCCTGGAGAGCGCGGCGAGGGGGGAGGAGAAGGGGAAGAGGAAATGGTGCACGAGCCAGAGGGCGAGCGTCCAGAGGAGGAGGGGGGTGAGCGTGCGGGGGGTGAGGTGGGGGCGGATGTGGCGGGAGAGGGCGCTGCGGATTTTGCGGGAGGGGGAGCGGGCGGGCGCGTGCGGGGCGTCGAGGAGGCTCTCGAGGCGGGACGGCGACGGCGCGCGGCGGCCGTGCGGGGCGGATGCAGGGTGGAAGCGCGGCGAGCTGGGGCTGAGCGAGGAGGAGTACGAGTCGTACGGCTGGGCTGGCGGGCGCAGCGGGGGCAGCGCGGTCGGCGGCATGTTCGGACGGGCGTTGGGAGCGGCGTCGAGACGTCGAGAGCGGCGAGAGCAGCGAGAGCGGCGAGAAGATGCAAAAGAGGATGGACGCAGGTCGTGTGGGCGGTCGTGTGAGGCGTGGGAATGCCGGCGGGCGCGCTGCGGCGAAGAGAACGCTGCGGGTTAGTCACTCGCGGGCGACAGTCGCTGCTGCTGGGCAGCGCTGGGCGACAATCCGGCGAGAGGCGACCGGCGCTGTGTGAGGAATCTGCCAGGCGTACGACTCCTTGCTGCACGCCCAACTCGCAAGAGGTCAAAATGGCTCGCCATGCATAATTCAATTACCAAACCGCACCCCGCAGTGCTCGGCACTCGGCACAGTCGGCACGCACCGCACACAAACATTATACACCGCTATATTAAAAAAGCCCGTTATTTACTAGCAGAACTACAAGATGATACACTTCTCCTTCCAGCCGTCGCCCCTCCGTCCCCCAGAACCGCCTCCCCTTGCCCGGCTCCCGACCGCCACCCGCGCTGCCTCGTAAACTGCCTCCTGCACCCCCCGATTATGCTTGGCCGAGCACTCTGCTCAGGACATCAGCCGTCGTCATCTCATTTTCCGATTACCTGCCCCTTCTTACTGGGAGATAACGAGAAACCCACCTAGATACCGGCTCGCACGGATAGCTCGGGCGGTTGCGAGCCCCTCGTCATATGTCACAGGATGCAACGAACGTCGGCCAAGCCTTTCTTTCACCCCAGGGTCCTCCCGGAGATCGCACTTGAGCGCTGGACGGTTCTCATTGTCAACGTCTCGCATGGATATTCATTTTCTTCTCCGCGCTCCGGCATAAAACGCTTCCACTTACCGATAAGGATTACCTTGACTCCTGGACAAAATTGATTGACTTCGTGAATCCACTGATATAGTCATCGTCAGTGTTTTTGGTCATATAGGTCAAACGACTTGCCTTTGATTCCGTATTTTCTAATGACACTGGCGAATCGACCTAACACACATCGTTAGCATTCATCGGTTGAAAAGTATAATAGTTTCACTTGCAGAGAAACAAATCATGACCACATGTGTATCGGCATATGAAAGCGAACGTAACCGGTCAAAGTCTTCCTGGCCTGTGATACAACCTATCAGTGATCTATGCATCCCTCTGCGGAGATTTCATTCAACAGGTTATTGCAACGGGGGTGCAAAGACGTACCGGCCGTATCCCACAGGCTGAGCTCTACCACCTGATCGTCCACCTGGATCATCTCCACATAATTCTCAAACACCGTAGGTTCACTGTAAACGCATAAGACGCCTTTTGACGGGATTTTCCTCGATTGGGATCAATGAGGATGGAAGCGACATACTATGTGGTTGGAAAATATCCTATCAATCCGTCAGTACGAGTACTCAATCCGTCAGTACGAGTACTCTTGTGAGAAACAAAAGACAGAGCACACACCTTTGGTGAATACCGTCAATAGTGATGTCTAAAGCGAAAAAATAAAAAGTCATCCGCCCCATTCTCATACACAATCGCTCCGAAACATACCTTTCCACAAGCACCATCTCCCAACACCACAAGCTTTCTATTCAACTACACCATATGATCAGTTCTTGGTTCGCCTGTTTGATCAATATCCCTGTTTGCTTACCGGTTTAGGCGCCATCTTAAATCTAAATCTCTTGGACAGAAATCTCTTGGACAGAAGACAAGTTGACAACCAGCAGTCTCCTCTCCGATAATGTACTGGGGCCCGATATTCCTTTTTTTCCCCTACTTGACCGCAATTCGGGAAAGGACCTCCAAACTCGACAGTGGTTCAAACGCACGCCAGGCGGGTAGATGGAGCAAGTATTTCAAAAGATGTGTTGGGTCGCTAGACGAGATAAAGAATGGGTGTAGAATGTTGGCGATCCCTCGTGCTATTTGCGCGCACGGATGTGGATACGCAATGAACAACAGGATATGATTCGTTGAAGCGCAGGCTGGGAGATGTGCTGGAGAGGTGTATCAGTGAGGGAACAAGAGTTGTTGTTGTTGTTGTTGTTGTTGTTGTTGTTGTTTTGTTCCCCTCTGATCGTTCACACGCGTCCGCGACATAATCAGAAGCTGACCCCCAGCGGCTAATTCCAATTCCACTTCCCCCGCCTCCACGCCGCCACGCCTCCACAAATCCCATCCTCACACACGCAAACCCATTTCCCTTTTCTTCTACACTTTTACACTTCTACACTTCTACATCCATTCATCCCAGGTGCAAGTCGACAACCGCTCCCCAAGACATGTCCAATTCAAAACCATATATATCCTCCTCCGGCACACTTGGTGCCCAACCTCTTACGCACAAGATATCCATCAAAATATCAGACTTTGCCACTCTGGCTTACCTCTTTTTCGAGACACTCGTCAGCGTAAGTCAAAGCAAAAACGTCCAAATACACATCTTTCATTACATGTGTGATACGGGACGAAATGGGAGGCAAAAAAAAGAAGACCAATGACGATCGTTTGTCTAGCCAATCGTCAACCCGGCATCATGGACCGATCCTACAGCTCGACCTAAATCAACAGGGACAGGGCGACCAGGTGCGCCAGGCGGTGGTGGAAGCGGTCCGGGAGGTGGATGGGGAGGCGGTGGCGGTGGGGGCGGGAGTGGAGGTGGCGGTGGTGGTGGCCGAGGATTCATGACAATGGGTGATCTGCGAGGGGGCGGAAGTAGGTCATATCGCACCGCCTTTCTATACCAATCACATTCGCTGACAAAACATATTTCAAGCCGTAGACGGATGTCGAGCAACTTGTGGCTAAATCGCATCGGTATCGTGTATATGCAGTTGTATATGTCAATCTGATAGAGCCAATAAAGAAAAAAAAGAAAAGTGTAAACAGTTCAAACAAGAGGATAAATAACATGACAGGTTCCGAACGTCCCAAGATCGTAGCAATCAATACTTTGGTATCTGTAGGCGTCGGCAATTCGGTACTACGTGGCACGTCATAGAGCGACTAGCACCCTTTATAGGCGTAATATAACATGAAAAAAAAAAATAGTAATCAAAACAAAATGGTCACAAGTTTTCTATATTTTAACCCCAGTACGTGATTCGGCGCTTGCGGAACGCAGTAGCAGAGGCATCTTCGGCAGTCACAGTGACGGGAGTCTCGTCATCAGCACTGACGCTGGAAGAGGCGACCTGCTCGTCGTCTGCAGAAGATACAGCAGGGGTGGGAGAGGCACTCTCTTGGGCGGCGGAAGAGTAGATAGAAGAGGACTCTGAAGCGGCAGCCGAGTCGTAATCAGAGACTGCTGAAGGAGCAATCACCTCAGAAACAGAGGCAGACTCGGAGAAAGAAGAGTAGGAGGCAGTCTCCTGCGCGGTGGACTCAAATGTAGTGGCGTCGGCAGAGATAGAATCGGTAGCCGTAGCCGTGGTATTGGCCATGAGCTGAGCGAGGCTGGGCAAGGCAGTCTCAGAAGCGGACAAAGACTCGCTAGCTGAAGAGCTGGCGTTGGCAGTCAGATCGGAGGCTGAATCGGTCTGGACGGCAACGGCAGGGTCGGTCGCGGTAGCAGAGTAAATGGCAGTAGAGCTCTGGCTAAAAGTCCTTTTCCCTGTTCAGCGCCTGTACGTAGATAGCAAAAGAGCTCACTTACGCGCTAGAGACGGCGTCGTCCTCTTCCTCTTCGTAATCTTCACAGTCCTCTTCCTCCTCGTCGTCTTGCCCGCTAGTAACGGCAGAGGATCCGCCGGTAGAAGTACTAGCGGCAGCCGAAGTGGTGGGGGAAGAGGCAACGGCGGCAGAAGTGTTATCCTCGTATTCGTCATCCTCCTCGCACTCGGGCTATCGGTAGTCAGCACATGTTCCTTAAAGGCCAGGCAGAAACACACTCACGTATTCATCATCATCATCGCCGTCAGTGCTAGAAGAGCTGCCAGTGGTAGTATTGGACCCATCGTCGGCGGCGGCAGAAGTGGATGAAGCCTGGTTGGCTGAAGAAGCAGGGGTAACGGCAGCAGCAAGGGTGGCAGCAGCAATGCTAGTGGCGTCAGAACCAGCGGTGACAGTTTGAGTTACAGTGACAGTAGCGTAGACAGTAGAGGCCTAATTTCCGCATAAGTTTTTGCACCAAAAATTCACTAATTCAAACTTACACCGTCACAGGATTCAGAAGATCCAGTTGCATCGGCAGCCTGAACGGCACCCAAAACTGTTGTAGAGGCCGCCTGAGAGGCCACAACGGGGTTGGCAGAAGAAGACCCCGCCTGGACGGAAGTTGCAGCAGCGATGGCGGCGGATGCACCAGACGCAGAAGCGCTGTCTGCTCCATCCTCATCCTCATCTTCCTCCTCGCAGTCCTCCTCTTCTTCTTCAGGGCTAACGGCCGCAGTAGAAGCGCTGGTGACGGCAGAGTATGAGCCGGACGCGGTGAGCGAGCTACCATCCTCTTCTTCGCAATCTTCCTCGTCGGCGCCATTAAAGCCAGCCCCTACATCGGTAGAGTTGTCGTAAGAGGTGGAGTTGGAAGTAATAGTGGAGTTTGCGGCAGTGATAGTGGAGCTTGCGGCAGTGATAGCGGAGTCTGCGGCAATGATAGTGGAGTCGGCAGTGATAGTGGAGTCTGCGGCAGTGATAGCAGAGTTTGCGGCGGGGGTTTCCTCGGCGAAGCTTGTCGCGCTGACGTCGGTGGCATTAGCGACAAAGTCTGTAGAATCATCCTGACGGGCATGGAAAACGTATCGGGGGCCAGTGAGGAGGGCACCGTCGGGGCCACGACGCGTAAAGTCTACGCGGGCGACCACAGAGGTGCAGAGGGCGAGATATGCCGCAGCAGCGACGGCGTTGGGGGCGAGCTTCATTATGATTTGCTGTGGATGGGGTGTTTGGCGAAAGTGGAAGGGGTGGGGTGGCGGTGTGAGCTAGTGAAAGTGCGCTGATGGAAAGAGTGACTGTGTTGAGTGATGGAAGTGGTTTTCTATAGCGGAGGGCCGAGCACAGCTCTGGATGATGGCGTGGAAGGTAGGAAGGAAGAAAGAAAGAATGTGGCAGGGGGTATTTAACTACGGAAACAACGCTTTTGGCGAGATGGGAGGGAAACGCGAGAAAGGGATCAGTGCGTGACCTTTTAAAGGCTGCCTTTTGATCCATAGATTATAATAATCCCGCATGGACACAAACAACACGCCTACTTCCCCCTGACCCGCTCGGTCACACTTCAGGGTCCGTGCCTGCTGATTTTTCTTTCAGCCCCTGAGCCGTGTTTCATCCTTAAAACTGCAGACTGTTTAAATAAGTGTCCTGTATATAATTGTAAACCTATCGTTCCTCAACATCAAGGCTGTCGACAGATGCTACAGTAGGTAGACCGAGTTCGAAGAGCTCGACGAATGACAGTCTTTCCCTCATCTATGCAATATCCACGCGACAAACAACGACGCACAAAACAGAGTAAACAATGAGCGACGCGTTTGGCCCTGGGGACCATAACGGAAAGCGCGTTTTGTCATAGTCAGTCACGCTCACGTCATTTTGGGTTACGTAAAAAGCACTCCAAGTGTTTCATTGCCATCAGATGTGGTATATCGCGACCCACAACTTTCCCATGATGGCATAGCCAAGTCGACTGTTCACCTTGCTGCCGTTTTGTCCTTCTCAGATACCTATCGTCATTATTTCATGTGTCAAAGAACAACGAAAGCCTCGCCTCCCGAGCTCCAATGCCGTCCACCAAGTCCTGGTCGATAAATATGACGTAGGCGCAGATAACCCACCATCATAGAGGAGGGTAATAGTTTTCCATCCCCCACTTGCAAGCACGATGGAATTTTACGTGGGCAGCAGCAGAACTGTTTGACTTACTGTCCGGTGCTTCATACAGTGTAGCTGAAGTAATCGAGTAGGTTGTAAACCCGGCTTCTATCAGTTTTCAACATAATACAAGAAGCTAGCTAACAAAGAACCTTAGTCTACTGTTTTGATCGCTCGGATTTGTGTGCAGCACCCAGATCTCCAGTGGCTGCCAGGTAGCGTGTTTCTGTATTCATTAGCGTCGTTCCTTTACTGACAGGCTCTTTCTTTTCAGGTACAGTCCTCTGAATTTGTGCTATTTAGTTGATGGCATGTACGAGCGAAGAGGAGAACAGCAATGATGATTAGCATACACAAAGCCCTCCTTAACCAGGTCTCAGAAGACGACGGCGTTGTTGCTTTCTTGGCACCATATGGGAGGAATGCTCTTACAGCGACAAGGCTGCCTAATATTCACCAGTCCAGACGCCTACCTTCCCACCTATCTTCACACTGTCAAGATGCGAGAGAGCCTCAGAACAAAGCAATCCCTCTATGAGCGACATTGCAGGCCAGGTACATGCCTCAACTTTGCCTTATGTTTGATGATGTGAGCTCTAAAGACCTGGAGCCATTAATCAGGATCGATAAGCAAGAGTTCTGCCTGGCCATTGTCAAGTTTACTGGATGATGTTGTCTTTGAGCAGAATGGGAATTAAAAGGCCCGCAAGCCCCAAGACGCAAATGGGTGTGTTTCTGGATCAGTCAACATTGGGATTACAGTTGAAACCTTGAATAGGCAATCCAAAGTGAGTAACAAGTGTTGTTTGATTTTCTGACACATCAGTAAACTGACTCTATGCCTCTGTCATAGCTGCCTTCATTGACTGTCTGCTTAACATAGAAAACATTGCTATTGCTATACCCCACATGCACAACAAATAAATGATATGGGTGGATACAGCCAGACAAGCTAAAATCTGCAAAGCCTTCCTCAACAAGTATGCCCTTCCTATTGTAGTACAAAACCCTGATTCCACTGTCTGCTACTACTCCAGCAGATGATTGAACTTGGCATGATCAATCTGGAGTCTCAGACTACCCACTTCCATCATCTTTCAGTGAGAGCCTTCCCTCTTTTATGGCTGAGAGCTTGAACATGTTGCTAATTGAACTTTAGTTCAAAAGGAAGAAGACACACCCCCTTGGACCTCATTTTCAGGCATATCAAAAAAGATTTATGTGAAAATATGAGGAGGCAATGGAAGACTAAACAGGAATGATAATCAGAATTGATATATGAAGGTCCCCAAACCCCTAATAATAGCTAATAATAGCTATCCCAACTCCAGCAACTGAAAATGATGAAAAAAAATCATTGTGAGTGAATTACTGCTTTTGGATATCTCTCAGGCAAATATTGACTCTGTTCCCAGCACAAAATTCAAAGTATGAAAGATGGACAACATTATGGTCTGATAATTGATCAATTGCCAGTCATGACAAGGCTGAAGATATCAACCATCCAGTTCAGATATGATGGGGGCATAGTGTATGTGAATGACTCAAAGGCTTGTTCACACTATAAAATGCCTGATACAAAAGTTTCCATACAGAAAAGGTCAAGCAGCAGTGTCCATGGTACTCCTTGTGAAAATCCATGAAGCTGGCCAAAAGTCCTGCTGAGGGTACCACAATTCTGTTTCATGGCTTTGCCTCTTACCTTGCATTCAAGTAAGTCTCAGGGACAGATATTGCATTTTCTCCTTGCATGTGGATACTAATTAAACATGCCTCCAAAAAGCAAGCCATAATCCCATTTCCAATCTTGAATCTGATATGCAGTCTGTAGCTCTAGACCAGTCAGAGCCTCAACCTGGACCTTTGGGATTGTAAGCTTCCCAGCATTTGTTATCTTGCATGGTTGGCATTCCTAATATTGACCTCATGTCTAGTATATTCCTTTTGTTTCCTATTGCTTCTTCTTTAACACCTGAAGTCATAGATCTCAAATACAGTTGGACTCACCTTTTCATATTCTGAGAAAGAGTGCCATTCTTCTGCTATATAGTCATTGGAGACTGGTTGTGCTTCTTCAGGTGGTAGGTGGGTATCCTTGTTCATTTTTCATCTTTATTGACTGTACCAACTAACTAGGCATGGCAGCTATACATGATGTGTCTAATTCCAACATTCCCAAGCACATGATCAAAAGAATGTCAACAAGTCTGATATGAAGTGGGCTCTAGAATTTAGAAAAGAGGAAAAGTTTGTATGGTCCTGCAAAGCAAAAAGAAGCAGTCCTTGCCAACTGTGAGCTTCTCCCTTGGAGAAAATATTGTATTTTGACTAATTAACATGCAGACAGAAGCCATGCTCTCTCCTGACCTGGTGCAAAGACAACAATCCAGAAGCAGATTTCCCATGTACCTTTGGTCTCAATCATTGGCATGTTGGCAACCATATTGAAACCTCCACAAAAACTGCCTAATGTCAGTTCATTGTTGACAATATTCCTTTCTTTGCCTTGACACAGGTGCTTGCATCTCCTCAACTGGCCACCAGCTAGAGCCACTCCACAAGCTTGAGATGTGTCATTAGCAAGTGGTATTACAGTTGCTCATGTCCCACAAGTTTGCCATGGGCAGCTGCAACATTCTTATTAAAAAAGAAAACAGGAAATTTCATTTTATCTGTGATTTTCATGGATTGAACAAGGTGACCCACAAGGATGCTATGCCAGTTCTGAAAGTGGATGACATCCTCCACAGGGCTGCACATGGTACCATATTCACTGGAATTGATCTCTCTAATGTGCAACCTCAACATCTTGAGTATCAAAGGCATACTGAATAAAGTACTTGATGAGAGGGAGAAAAAGAACAAAAACAAAGAATGGACCTCCAAAAGTGAGTTGATCATCATCTGTAAGCCCATTAAGACTGACAAACAGAGGTGAAGAAAACAATCCAAAACCACTCATGCCTTCTTCAAAGACAGAACCTCTGAACCCCCCAAGCTAACCAAGACCCCAAAAATCTCAAAGTCAACTGAAAGCTTGAGGGGCAATGGGAAAGGAAGAGGGGGAGGACAAGGGCAAGGCAGAGGGAGAGACCTGGGTCTATGTAAGGCTCCCAATGTTCCCTGCACCCTTGCATGGTTTCTCTGTTATTGATCATGTGCTGATTTGATTCTAGTTCTTCTTTTATTCCTTTTTTAATTCTGCTTTTACCATGCTGTTCCCAAACACCCCAAACTGAGAAGCACAGATCCTTCCAGACTCTTCTCTTCTTTTCTCCATCCTCCAGGAAGAGAGCTTCCCTTGTTGCAGTCTTTCAGGTATTTGGTGGGTGTTTCTTTCTTGCTTCTTCTAACCATTTACTGACTGGGCAGAGTAGTTCTTAGGATTATTATTGACTCTACACTCAGCTTTCCCACATTTCCCTGTCCCCTCCACTAGTACCTCTCTCTTCCCTAACACCTCACACAGTCCTCCTGCTCTTCCTCTTGTCTTCTTCCTCTCCTCGGTTCTCCAAAACTACTTCCCCAACTGCTTATTGTTCTCTTCATCCCCATCCTCCTTATTGTTCTCCTCATTCCCTCACAGCATCCTGGATGTTAATAACCTTCATGAAGATCTCATGCAGCAAGCACATGAGGGGACGGCTGGCCATCTGGGATTAGAGAAGACAATGGAGATACTCCGGAGCGGTTACTTCTGGGAAATGATGTCTAGGGATGTCCATGAGTTTGTCCGGGCATGTCACTCATGTCAACAGGTGAATGCACCTACGATGAAGCTGGTTGGTCCACTCCATCCTCTCCCGGTCCCGCGTGACAAATTTGACGACATCGCTATGGATTTCATTGGACCGCTTCCTCCTTCTGGCGGATATGACTATCTCCTCACGATCATGGATAGGCTAACGGGGTTCATTGAACTGGTCGCCTGCTCCACCACGATCAATGCGCGGGATCTTGCCATCCTGGTTTGGGAGCGATGGGTGTCTTGTTATGGTTTGCCGCTCTCGATTACTTCTGATCGTGATACACTGTTTACCTCGCGATTCTGGACAACACTATGGGAGAAACAAAATGTGAAGCTCAAGATGTCCACGGCCTTCCATCCCCAGACTGACGGCGCATCTGAGCATACGAACAAGACAGTGGTTCAACTCCTTCGTAGTTGGGTGGACCGACATGGCAAATCTTGGGCTAAATACCTTCCTCGTGTTTCCCAAGCAATGAACAATACCGTCAGACACTCTACAGGTTTCTCTCCCGCACAACTGGTCTTTGGTCGCCGACTACATACTCTTCCTAGTCTTCCCCGACCTCCCTCCTTCATCCAGGCGTCTCTTCCTACGCGGGCCGAATGGACTCTCGCTGCTGATCGCACCGACCTCTCGCTCACTGAGGCATGCGATAATCTACTCCTCTCCAAGCACCGCATGGCGATACAGGCTAACCGACACCATCGCTCTGAAGTAGTCTACTGTCAGAATGATTGATCCAACCTGGATCTGGAGGCATGGGAATTGCTGGTGGAGGCATGGGAAATGCTGGTGGAGGCATGGGAAATGCTGGTGGAGGCATGGGAAGAAGGGAAGATCAAATTACATAAGTTAGAACACTTGTGGTATTGAAACAAATAAAGAAAAAGGATTGTAGAATAGTTTTCATGCAACTTAGACATCTCTGGCAATCGGCACCATGTGCTCAAGCTCTCTCTAGACAACTCTACATCTGACAGGTTATGAGCCTTGCTGCTTAACAGCACTAGACTCTAGCAAACACATCAGTCAACCAACACAAATCCTGCAGGTCACTATTGCATTAGTACCACAGGTACTGCTTGATACCAACAAGTGGTGAGAAAATCTGGTGCCCCCCAGTGGCAAGTCACTGCGCCTAGTGCACAAGCAAACTTGCCTTGCGTTAGCTAAGTACAACCTGGACGTCTCTTTATCTCTATTACAAAGAACACGACTCTCACTTCTCCTATAGAGCTCTGAAAGCTACACACACATCATGTCCAACAATACAGACAACAACACATCCTACCAGGGGGTCATCTTAACTGGCCCCCAGAACTATGCTGAATGGGAGCTATCTATCAAAACATCTCTCATCCTCAAGGACCTGGAGATTGGTACTCCAGTCAGCCTTGACAGCATGTCCTCCAAAGAGGACAAGGAGAAGTACAAGAGGTCCAGGCAAGCTTTTGCCCTTCTTATCAAATCACTCTCACCAGAAGTCCAGGCATCCCTCCCTGCCAACATACGATCTGTAGAGACAGCAGACAGCTCAGCACTCTGGGAGGAGCTCAAATCCCAGTACTCAGCAGCAGTGGGCGCAAGACAGGCTCAACTTTTGCAACAAATGTGGATATCCCCTGTCATTGAAGGAGAAGACCCAAACAAGCGCATGGCAGAAATCAGATCAGCCCATGCTCAGATCAACAGCAGTGGTGAGAACCTCTCGGACCGAATGCTTGCCTATGCCATGACCCTAGCTCTTCCAGAATCATTCACCACTGTCAAGCAAACTCTCTGGCTCAGGGAACCACTTACCTCTTCGGCTGTGCAGGCAGCAGTCCAAGCTGAGTGGACAAGGAGGTCCAGTGAGGAGGTAGCAATGGCTAACAGGGTGCAGGAGAGTCACACCCAAGGCAACAAAAGCAATAGAAGGGCCAAGCCAAGGGAATGGACTGAGAAATGGTGCAGTATCCATAAAGTGCCTACTCACAATACCAGAGACTGCTCTCTCAGGAAGTTCAGCAATAACCACAGTCAGTCAGGTCAGGCTAGGGTGGGTACCGGTGAGTCTGCTAAGGCAGAGGAGCTGGCATCTACCTTCCATGCTGTAGCAGCAACTACAACCTGTTTCCATGACAACACCTTCATAGTGGACTCAGGGGCTTCACACCACATGGTTAGCAACAAAGGCTTACTTCACAACTATGGGCCAGCAACAATTGTCAGAAGTGTAAAGATTGGTAATGGCACTATCCTTCCAGTCGCTGGCCAGGGAACTATGACCATTGGAGCTACCACTCTTCAGCAAGTCCTCCATGTTCCCCAACTCCAGTGTAACCTTCTCGCTGTTAACAAGGTCCCATCTGGTTTCCACTGGGCATTCAGCAGCAGTAAAGGTGAACTTTTTGATCAATCTAACCAGGTCTGCTTGTCTGCCCCATTCAAAGATGGTGCCTACTCCCTGCAGGTAGATCCATCTGGCCATGCCTATCCTGTTCAACTGGCTGATACACTCTCAGAATGGCATCATAAGCTAGGGCATTTGGGGATTGAGAAAGTGGTTAGGCTTGCAAAAGAAGGGAGACTTGGTCAGAATAATCAATTGAAGAATGCAAATGCTGGTGATACCAAAGATTTCTATTGTGAAGCATGTATTAAGGGGAAAACTGGGCGACTTCCTTCACCACCTGAACCCAACATCAGAGCTTCCAGGCCACTTGAACTATTGCATATCGACATCTGGGGACCAGCACCAGTCGCTTCCAAGGGAGGTATGCGATACTTCCTGACTGTCTATGATGATTACAGCCACCGGATTTCCCTCACCTTGATGAGAATGAAGTCTGAGACACTGCAGAGTTTCAAAAACTTTGTCAATCATGCTGAAACTCAGACTGGTCATAAGGTTCAATCTATTCGGTCTGATAGGGGCGGAGAATTTACATCAGCAGCATTCCAGAGGTATATCAGGGAGAAAGGGATTGAGCATGTCATGGTGCCACCTGATGCTCATGCACAGAATGGGAGAGTGGAGAGGGCGCATCTTACTATCCTCAATGGTGTGAGAACTTTGCTTGTGGAGACTGGACTGCCAGCTAGCTTCTGGGGTGAGGCTGCTAAATACATTGCCTTCTCTCGCAACTGCTCCTTTGACTCCAACAATGGAATTCCCTTTGAACACTGGTATGGCAAGAAACTGTTGTTCACTCAACTTCACGCATTTGGAGAAAAGATTTTCTTTAGGGATTATACCAACACCAACAAATTGAAGCCTCGCTATCGACAAGGAAGGTTTATGGGGTATGCTAGTGATAGCAGCACTTCCAGTTATCGAATTCTGGATGATGAAGACAAGAAGATCAAGGTGTCAAGGGATACCATTTTGCCAAAGAAGCTGGACATTCCTCATTCCAAGATGCCAGCAAGGGGGAGTATTCTTAGGCTGGAGGAGTGGGATGACAACAAGAACAGAGACACATCAACACATGCTCAAGATCCATTGGCAGAAATACCTGACAGAATCATCCCTGCCCCCATGGAAGTGAATCCTCAGGATGAAGTAAGACCTAGAGCAGTTCCAGCTGAGCATCAATCACCCATGGAGCTTCTTCGTAGGCTGGCAAGGTATGACACTGGAATACAGCAACAACCTGAGGCATCACCATCATCCAACGCATCAGAAGAGACAAACAGTGATGTTTCATCCATTGATCCTCTTGCCCTGACTGACAATCCAGAGACCTGGGGTACTATCGCAACAGCTCTGAATGCTATGGCAATCAACACACCCAATACCTACAGAGAAGCTATTCAGTCAGGCGAGGGGGAGCAGTGGCATCAGGCTATGATGGAAGAATTGGAAAAGATGGAGAAGTATAATGTGTGGAAGGTGGTGGATAGGGCACCAGGACAGAGGGTCCTGAAGGCAAGATGGGTTTATACCAGGAAGATTGATGGGACAACAGGGAAACCAGCAGCATACAAGGCAAGATGGGTTGCCAAAGGATTTTCTCAAAAGGCTGGAATTGATTACAATGAGGTCTTCTCTGCTGTTGCCCACAAAGACTCGATTAGGGTATTCCTCTCTCTGGTCAACCATCTTGACATGGAATGTGACCAGGTGGATATCAAGGCAGCCTTTCTCAATGGCGATCTCGAAGAAACCATCTATCTTGAAGCACCAGAAGGAAGCGACATCCCAGCAAACAAGATCCTACTCTTGAACAAGTCACTCTATGGGTTGCGACAGTCACCAAGATGTTTCAACAAAGCACTTGATCAGTGGTTAAAGTCTCAAGGGCTGAAGCCAACCAGAGCTGACCCCTGCTTCTATGTTCGACGTTGTGAGGGGGAATTGCTCATGCTCTCTGTCCATGTGGATGATCAGCTCATTGCCTGCAATTCAAGAAAGACATTGGACGAATTCAAGCAGGCACTTAACAGCAAATTTGAGTGCTCTGACTCTGGGCCTGCTGGCTACTTCCTGGGCATCAATATATACCGGGACAGGCCACAGAAGAAACTCTATCTCTCCCAGGAGCATTATATGGAGTCCCTGCTTGACCGCTTTGACATGTCCAATTGCAATCCAGCAAAGACGCCTCTTCCTTCAGGCTTCAAACCGATTCCAGCAACAGATCAAGAGCATGAGCTAGCACAACATCGACCATATCCAAAGCTAGTGGGCTCTATTCTCTATGCAGCAACAGTGACACGGCCAGATCTAGCCCATGCAGCAAGTGTTCTGTCAAGATTCATCAGCAAATGGAATGAGTCCCATTGGCTTGCAGCGAAACATTGTCTGAGGTATATCAGAGGCACTTCAGATCTTTCATTGACCTTTGATGCCCACTCAAGCAAGCGAGTTGCACTGGGATACGTTGATGCAGATTGGGGAGGAGACCTTGACACAAGGAGGTCCACCACTGGTTATGTTTTCAAGATATATGGAGGTGTAGTTGGCTGGAAATCAAAGAGGCAACCTACTGTGGCTCTCTCAACCACAGAGGCCGAATACATGGCCTCCGCTGATGCAGCAAAGCAGGCTATTTGGCTAAGGCTGCTCTTGGATGATATAGGACTTGGCCTGGGTGATCAGCCACTCCAGCTGCTCAATGACAATGCTGGGGCCATTGCCTTGTCAAAGAATCCAGTGAACCATGAAAAGTCTAAACACATTGATATGAGGCATCATTTCATTCGAGAGAAGGTTGAGGATAAGGCTATCTCACTTGCCCATGTCCCATCAGTGGAAAACATTGCTGATCTTCTGACAAAGAGCCTTCCAGCTGAAGCTTTTGTCAAGTTGTGCCATCTCCTTGGAATGCAGAGGTTGGATCAAGGGGGAGTGTCAAAATGATTGATCCAACCTGGATCTGGAGAGATCAGTAGGGATCTGGGGAGATCAGTAGGGATCTGGAGGCATGGGAATTGTTGGTGGAGGCATGGGAATTGTTGGTGGTGGCATGGGAA
>NC_009186.1:282137-292137 GCF_000149385.1 Cryptococcus deneoformans B-3501A
ATACACAGTCTTCGGTCGGCCGCGCAACAGGGCTATAGGGATGATCGGGAAAAGAATGGCGAAGGAGGCGCACCGTGGATCGGTCGTGGAAACAGTAATAGGTCGAAGAGACACCGCGCGCAAGGAGGATCGTGTGAGTATATTGCAAAAAATATAAGAGACGTAACTAGCAATGGTAAGTTCTTTTTGTACAAAGGAGAGAAGCATGTGGCGCGCCGCCAAGACCAGGGGTTCTTTTTTGTGTAATTTGAAAGGATGGGGGCATAATAGCCAGAGGAGGAAATTGTTATGTTTTAAGTTTTAAATAAAAAAATAGTTTACCTTTGACCCGGAAGCCCTTTTCGGCGAATGTCAGAGAGACGGAAAAGGGCTCGAAAAAGGGGGGAGGGACCGGTGTTTGGGGTATAATGTTTTGGGGATTTGGCCCGGGAATTGGGGGGTAGCGGAAAAAAAGGAAGGAACATGTTTCCACCTATCTTTTTTCTCGCAGTTTGAATGAGAGACGGCTGGAACACGACTGTTGTCTAGTCAGTGGCAAGGAAAGAGGTAGTTGGATTGTCCGGGCGCAGAAGCGGTCTATGAGTTTGCATATGTTTGTTGATCACTGGGCAGAGTGTCAACGAAGCTATAATTAAAGCACTCAAAAGAACTACAGCAGGTCGCGGACAACCAAAGGAAAAGGGCTCTCTTTCTAAAGATAAAGAAGAAGTTACAAGCATACCTGGGCAGAGTGTCAACGAAGCTATAATTACTAAAGTCCGCCCAGTTAGCATAAAACCACAATTCAAGTAGGAAGTGGGACTCACAAGCACTCAAAAGAACTACAGCAGGTCGCGGACAACCAAAGGAAAAGGGCTCTCTTTCTAAAGATAAAGAAGAGAGGCTTTTCCTTGCTGCAAATTCCTTTGAGGCCTGTGAGGAGCGCGCAAAATAAACGGAATCAAAATAAGAGAAAAGCGGCAGCAAATCTATGTATGAAGTGAAACAGACCTTGGGATCATAATGACCGTGTTTGGCATGCATGCCTTACACTTCGTCACAAGGTTTCTTGTGATGATTGACCATCTCACATTCTTTACCCCCATCCTCACCATCTCTCTCTTTTACCCAACTTCATCTCCTCGCCTAATTTCCCACATTTTCATCTACACCACTCAAACCACTTCCCTCCCCTTTCCCTGACAACTTTTTCGATATCACTGAACAATATCTTATCACGCATTGCACAGGAGAATTTTTGCTGGAGAATATTGTTGGAATATATGGAACAGACTATTAGTGTTTTAAGACTCAAGGAGAAGGACTATTAGATTAGCTACTGGTAAGCACCAACAAAGCCTGCATCAACGTCCATCACAGAGTACCTCCCCACTTCTACATCTCATTCAGCGTTTAACCCTTGGCATCCCACTTCCTCTATTATCGTCTCTCTCTATCTATCTCAACCTCTTCTTCCTCTCATTCAAACTGCGGTCTATCTCCACACTCAGCTCGCAGGGATGCTCGCATTGAAGTTGGGGCTGACTGTCACGTGGCTGTCGCCACCCGACCTCTTAAACTCCACTTTTACTCAAAACCTCCTCTTCTTCATGTCAGCACGATTATGACAGTAACCCTTCCTCATCCACTTCAGTCCGCATCCGAGCATACCCCTTCGTTTTCGGCCACGGCCTTCCCCCGAGAGATATACAGAGATAGAGAGATCGACAACCCTCCACCACCTTCCTTGCCACCAGGTTTCGGCAACGCAAAAGGATGTAGAGCTGGCTGGTGTGGGAAAGATGAGTCAGCAGAGCTTGAGGTGTAAAGATATATAAGACAGTAGTTTCCATAGTTTTAGATACTTGTCGATCCACTATTGTTGTCCTCTCCAAGTATTCTTCATCTACTTAAAGCTATCATCTTCCGGCATTGATCTGGCTGTCTATTTGAAGAGGCCCTCGGATCATTTGTTGTCCCTAACCTGTTGAAGGCTATCGCCAGAAGAGATAGCCCCCTGACATGGGAGAAGAGATGATTCCTGGAAAGCATGAGTAGCTGGGGCCTGGGGGTCCAATGGCGAATGCAAGCTGTTTGGTGAAGTGGAGGAAGTGGAGGAAATGGGTGGAATAAAGTTGCTCACTACTTCTTCTCGGTGTCTTCCAACTGCAGGACGAGAACCAGCACTCCCAGAACAGTGGAAGAAGTTTTTAATGCTTGAGCCATTAGCCTTGATTTTTTTTTTTTTTTCATCGCTTCTGTGCATTATCTCAAATGGTGCAGTCTGCCGGGTGCCATAAATCATTTTTGATTGCATGCTTGAGGCCTTGTCAACCTGATAGCTCTGGTCAGCAAAGACTTTCAGTGTTTATTGAATGGCAATACCTTCCACACCCTGTTTGTGCATGTTCGCAAGAGATCTCTTGGACTCTGCAGTCACTCAATTGTTCCATTTCGCCCTTCCCTTCATCCTTGGAACATATTCCAGATCCTGCGTCTTTTGCAACTCTTCCAAGCACTTGATTTCTGGGTTTAGAATCCTCTCCACCCATTCCTCATCACTCAACACTGGTTGACCAATTTGAAAGTCATCAGCAATGAGGAAAAGCCTCCATGTTGGACTGCCTGAGGTACTCGCTCTTCTCTCTCTTTCCTTCATCATTGTCCTTTTTTTTTATTCTTGCCCTCTTCTAAATCAGGATCGAAGTTGTTGAAAAGAATTAATCTGTCAAGGATGTCTTCCAGGCAGCTCTCATCTTCACCTTGCTCTGCATCGGATGTCTTCCAGGCAGCTCTCATCTTCACCTTGCTCTGCATCTTCCCAGTCATCATTGTGGTCACTGTCATCACTGTTGTTGCTGTTGCTGTTGCTGCCATTGCTGATGAGATCATCATTGCTGTCATCAACATTGATGGGGTTGGTGAAGGGCCTAGATGTTAATGAAGGCATTTATCTCCAGATAATGTGCTTTTTAAGAAATGTATATGTATTTGTAAACCTTTGGAAGACCAGAAATTTATACATGGCAGCATATGTGATAATACCTTCTTTTATTCTGCATCGTGTTATGTCATGAGCCTGCACAAAGAAGAAGAGATAAGATATCATAGGAGGGAGTTATGTAATAGGAAGGCAAGATCCGATTCAGATAAGAAGGTCCAACTGGACATCCAGCTGGACCTCGAAGGATATAAATAGATTTCTGTAGAAGTATATAAAGGGGAGCTCTGTCCTTGATCTTGATCTTCTTCCCCTCGAAGATCAATATTTCATAAGTTACTTTGCGAAAGGTCCTCAAGCTCCCAGTGCTCGCTCTTGTCTTACCTTGCACCACCTTCGACATAAACTTACTCCATTAATATATAAGCTTGCCTGATCTTCCCAAGCAAATATACCTCCGCCCTATACCATATGCCAACAGACAAGTGTCAAGAGGTATATCATACATATATCTCATTGCTTAGTTAAACTACGGCTTTCTATCTCGTCTCCAAGGCCGGACCCTGTTGGGGACGAGTTGTAACATGTTATGTCATGCAACCATGCCTAGAATGGTCAAAATAGTTTGTCCAGGAGCCAAAAATTCCACCATTCAGCAATGTCTGCTATTGACCCAAAATCTCATTTTTGGTGTTTTCTCAGCGAGAGGAGTCTTTGACTGAAATTTTGAAATTTTTGAGACATTTTTTTCATTTCAGGTTGGGTTGGGTGCTCTGCACTGTATGTCAGCGTGGACTAGACTAGCTTATGTAATACTTCAGAATGTGGTTTTGCTGCTACTTGTTGTAAGTCAGCTCTCCAGTATTATACCACCATCACTCCTACTAGCTACTGAGTCTCTCTTTCATCCTAGCAACCCTCTAAGTTACTTCATGCATAGCATGGATGCACTACAATACAATCTTGGATTATTTTAAGCTGAAACAGTTATGGATTAAATTAAGCTGCCACAGGTCCCATAGTGTGTACAACTTTGAATTTCCAATCTGTGATAATTTGCATCTCTGTCCTCAACCAGCCCTTCTGGTTATTTAGCATCCTGTTTGATATGGGAGGATCCTGCAGCAATCCCTCTCTCCATAAACTCTAATACTCCAACAACTAAATCATACCCTATGGTCATCCTTAACTTTCTTGCTATCCATTGTGAAGATCTATTCTTGACCTTCATGCCTTCAGCTTGTTGTTGTTCAGGTACAACCAGGTCTGTCAAAACATCCCTGTCTTTTTTTCTCTTCTTCTCCTGGCAGCTTTATTATATGCTGCCACTATATCAGCTGATACAGTAAGCTTTGGCTTATTAAGCTTTCCCTTGATTTTCTTCTTGACTTGTATCAAAGGGTCCCCTGGTGAAGTTTTACAAGTTATCAAATGTCCATTACTATCTCTTTCATGCCAGTCCTGCCCCCCCATAAGTTTGCTCATAGGGAAAATGCTTCCAGAGAAACCTAAGAAGTAACCTGGTTGAGGCTCATTGTGCACTGGCAGAAAGGGTGCTGTATCATCCCAGTCTGGCAAAATGGGTATTTCCTGTGTATTTTTGTAGACTGTGCTAAAAGGTGATTTTTGTACTGGATGAGCAGTCAAAAAGTATTGAGGAATGTCTAGTGATTGACAAATAGGTGGACAAGGCAATGGCTGAGAAAGTGGTAACTGACATAAGAGGAACTTTGGAGCTCTTGCTGTGAATTGAAAACATTTAATGGAGGAAAGGACAAATTAGCATACTATAACAAAGATGCAGAAGCCAAGCTTGAGAAGTTGAGATTGGCAGGACATACCAACAATTCCAAGATGATTTTGCCTGACATGGTTAATAAGTGCACTGGGAGTGTTAAATTCCCAAGCCTGGCATGTAAACCATTGGCATTTATAAGAACACTGAAGCAAATTAGCCATGATCATTACAAGCTTCAGCTGGAAACACACATTGTTGTCTTTTGCCTTTTTTTTGATGGTCTTGAATATGTGAAGATGCAAATGCTAATTATGATCATGAACATCATGCCAGGCAAATTAGAAACTCGAGTGCCACTCACTTTAATGAAAATGTTGTATGTCCCCATTCTGGCATGGCAGATTTGTTGACTGTCAGACCACATGCATTGGAAACAATCATCAGAATAATTACCATGCAGAGTAGTGGACCCTGAATGGCAATAAACTTTGGGTTGTTCACCTGCACTCTTATGCTCAGGCAGCTGGGAGACATTAGTCCCATTGCTGGCCTGTAATGATGTTTGGGATTGATGTGCATGAAGGTTAGTTGAAATTTGATGGACTGGATGAAGGGGAGGCAGGGGAAGATCTGATGCTGGTGCGATGACAGCCATGTCTGTTGTGACAGATGATGCTGTATTTAAAGTATCATCTTGCTGACCAAACAAGCCCACTAACCCATGAGATATATTCCATCTGTTGGAGGAAGATCCTGCTATAGAACCTGTAGTCTGGCTTACTAGATCTGAGTTATGGCATGATAAAAATGAAGATGACGATGAGGTTGGGATGGAATTTCCTTCAGTTGCAAGGATGTTTGGGGTTGATGGAGTGGCTCTGAGTGCCATAGCTGCCATCATAGCAAGTTTGATTTGAAGAATGAGTTTGGGTACTGTTCCCAGTACTGCTGGTCTTGGCTCAAGTAGGGTTGCTGCATTTGGTTGTTGAGTGCTGTTGTTGATGTACACATGGGTGTACAGAATAGTAATATTGTTATGGGTAATAGTGTTGATGAGTGTGTCAAAGCAGGCCAGCACAGATGGGCAGCTTATTGGAAGCTACACATTTTTTGGAAGTTTGTTGGCAGTTGGTATAACTGGAGTGGAAAGGAAAAAAAGGGCCAAAGGGGATGATGGTGGCAATGCTGGCTATCACAGGGGTTTTGGAACAGATCAAGCTGAGGGGTATGATATTCTAGTTGTTTGGATTAAATGCAATCAGTGTGGCCACTCTCAAGTTTCTGCAAAGACTGATGGATAAATCTATCTAAATTTATCTGTTCCATCCACTTATTCACCCCTTTGTTGATTATGTGCCATCAGAAGCAGAATTGCAGATAATAATTCAGGTTGGGGAATGTTTGTACTTCTTGTAATTGTACAGCAGTATAGCTTTTATTAATATTCAGCCAGGAATCTAAAGATTCTAGAAGTAAAAACAAAAGACAGAACACAGAAATTCATCAGAAAAAAGAGTCATTCATTCCCTTTCCCTTAGTTCTTGGGGCATTGCAATCACATGAAAATCCCTGGCAGCCTGGGCAACATCTCATCTTCTGTTCCTTGTTAGCTCCCCAATTGCAAATCTTTCCATACTTCATCATATTGCAGAGATGATGATTACAGACCACTAGTATTTGGCAAACAAATCATGTAACATAGTTTATGCACAATAACTAAATTATTTTTAGTGTCATATCTTATGCAGCAGCAAAGATGTCATGTTGTATGCTGTGTGTGATCCTCCACCACATATCCTATCCCTTATGTGCTTGTATCTCAGTCTGTACAAATGGTGATTTGACCCAGGCAGCCCATCCGAGTTGGCTTTTAGTGACCATGTCTGCTTCCATCCATATCCTGTTTTTGATGATCAGTACTTGAATGCACAGTTGAACATTTGCAAATCTAGTCACATTTTACTGACACACTGCCATGCTATGCAGCACATCCAATGAAGTGACATTGCTTTATAAACTCCTACACCAATGTCACATAAGCTCTGGCAGTGAGCTCTACACAAAAACAATGCTTCAGGATACACAAGCTAAAGAGTAGAACCTCCTAACCGCTGCCCCCCACCCCACCTATGCCTTGCTTCCTGTGCTGCTTCTGACCGAGAACTGCTTGTTGCAAAGGATGTTTGGGCCTGCATACTTGTTCCAACTGATTGGAATGTGCGTCTGTTGGAGCTGTTGTTGATAAACCACGATTTGAAGAAACTAGGAGTTGCTAGGGGGTTTTGGCGGCGTAAATGAGAAGGTGCATAGAGTGGGAGATAAGTCGAGAGGAACCACCTAGAAATCATATCACAAACAAGGATCAGCATGTGAGAAGTGAAGATGAGCATCAAGATAATTCATGATTAGTAACTTACCATAGATGTCCTGCCAACAGTCCCATGACACCACTGATTGCTTTTAGAGGCCCGCCTGTTAACAGATCAAGAACAATGAGGGCTACAGGGTACACTAATTGCGATTATAAATGTTGCATCAGCCTGTATTCTTGGTTGTGACTGCTTGTACATAATGTACAATAATACTTCAAAAGACAAGTGACAGTCATCAGTTATTGGTAGCACTTACAGCTTGTGGGTATTGTCAACAGTCCAAATATGGAGACTTTGACTGTAGGATTTACACGGCACCAAACATAGGTTTGAGCATGGAGAAGGGGGCGGAACAAAAATGGTAGGCCAACAAACATGTTGAATATCTGAGGGGGACACAAGATAGACTATTAGCAAGCATGCATCACCAAAATCCGCAGTGTATATGCACTTACAAGGATGAAAATAGCCATCACGACATGTAGCCAAGCATATTCAGCTGTGTTAGAAAGACTATGTTTCATGGCAGCCAGTCAATCTCTACTGCTACAAGTTTCAGCAAAATGAGAACACATACTAGGTATCTTTTTCCATAGAGGAGGAATTCCTGTATATGAGGAAAAAATCATAAAGCAGTGGAAAACCGCCACCTAGATCGCAATAACTCAGCCCATTTCAAACAAGAAACAGCATACAGCCAGACTAGCAGCCTGTTTAAACATACCTCCAAAGAAGAAACACGTTAAGGGGCGCCATATCTAGTCCGTAATTGGTTGTCAGTCTCCAGTTAAAACTCGATTGTCACATAAAGCTCACTTCATATCCTTGGGTTACTCTCCTCCACAGTAATGCAACCTGTGCATGTCAAAAGTCAAATATCACCACTGACAGCGAGGCTGTAATTCACGTACAGACGCTGGAGATGTCAATCCCAAGAGACATGGGCTAAAACCTACCTTTAGTGTACTATACCAGGGAAGTCATAGGTCGACTTACAAAGTAACAGCCCCAAGTCCTATGAGTATTGTGCGAGTGACCGGCGGCACTGAATTGAACGCAGCGGAGAAGTCGGCCATGATTTACCGAGGTACTGAGTAGCGTCTACAGGGGTAAGATTTTTGGCAGTTTTTGCTTGGGAGATGGGGCTGTGGAGTTGAGTCTTGTTGAAGGATGATAGCTGAACAAGGGGTAACCGACTGTATGCGTTTAGCAGAACTTGCTCATGGCAACAGCGAGATGAGATGGAATGCGTGTGATGCCATCATCCGATGAACCCGCCAGCGTGGCGCACGTCGCATTTCGCCGCCTCGGCTATTAATTATCAAGAGCTATAAATCACGTCAATCGATTCTGAAGCAGCAGAGCTCAACAAGCAACGAGTGCCGAACTCCATCGCTCGTAGAGGGTCTCTACGTACGTGATACTTATCGTTTCAGACAGTTCGGACAGGGGTATCGCATACTTACAGTATGTATCGCTAATCGCTATTACGACCATACAGAAGGAATTGTACAAAGCTCACAAACGTTATTCTTTGATAGTTGTGAAACTACAGCAATGGCCAGACCCACCATACCCGCGGAGTTCAGTAAACTTCCATTCGAGCAGTTACCATTTTCGAGTCAGGTTCCAGTCCGAAGCTGGGCAACTCTGCAAAATATCAAGCCATGGCCGATTGAGTACAGCCTTGTGTTTGTTGTTGACAGGCAGAATTCACAAGTAAGTGCGATCTTCGAACAACGAGTGTCCAAACTGGACGTTAACGCGGACCGGTCTCTGATAAGAGGTAACTGCTGACCCTATCCCTACATTTTTAGGTGCTATTAGGATTGAAGAGGCGCGGTATGGGAGTTGGCCTGTAAGTATGCCTGCTTAAAAGAAAGCACATTTTGGAATGGAGTGGTGTGAACTTCCGACTACTACAGGTACAATGGTTTCGGAGGCAAGCCAGAACCCGGAGAGTCGATGCTGGGCTGTGCGGTTAGGGAGCTACATGTAAGTTCCCCGCATATACTTGATATCATATTGTTTTAACTATGAATCTGTACATGTCCTAGGAAGAGTCAGGTTTGGTTGTAAACAGATTCGATCTTCACTACAAGGGCATTCTCCTTACCAGCCGACCAGATCCTGGTACTCAGCAAGAGAAATCTCTCCTAAGGATTCACATATACGCCTGTACTTCTTGGTCGGGAGATCCGGAAACGTGAGTCATATGATAAATTATGCTGATTGTGGGCAGACGCTCATAACCCATACACCTCAAGAACGGAGGAAATGGAGCCAAAATGGATCAACATCTCTGATCTGCCTCTAGAAAAGATGGTATGGGTCGCTCTGTCTCTCACTGTCTCACTTGTTGAACGGCAAATAATCTTACTTCTTCACAGTGGCCAGAGGCCAGAAAATATGTTCCTGCTCTCATGCAGTCTATCCTTCAAGACAGATCGAATACAGAGATGCTTCTAGCGCGCGTTGACTACGAGTACCTCACTTCTGTCCAGGCCCCGACATCTTTACCTCCGCTGCTAGGATTAAGCATTAAGTTCGAAAACGAAGATGGAGATGATTTACCCATGGAGCGATTGAGCGGCTGGTGGATGGCATTCACAACAGCACGGATGTTGTCTTCCGTCACCGGAGACAGTGGAATATAGAAACCTGCCTTGTTCGTTGGACAAGGGACCACCAGCAAACCAATAATAGATCATAGAGCGAAATGCATCATTCTTTTCTTCTAACCAATCGAAATCTCGGGAAACTTCTGAAATTTATTCACTCAAAACCGATGAACGTGAAACAATACTAGATCGGCACAACATCAATGCTTAAGCATACAAGCTTCAAAGATAACCGTCAATAACCACAATAATGCCAATAATCATCTGAGACTCACTCGTCATCATCCGCCTCGTTCTGGAAAGTCGCGCCAGCAGCGGCGTTGTCAGTCTGCCCACTCTCAGGGAACTA